>NC_041382.1:770182370-770214189 GCF_002162155.2 Triticum dicoccoides | reverse complement strand
CCGGTCGCGTGAGCATCAGCAGCACCACGCAAGGGAGCATGAGCTACCGCCAGCTCCAGAGCACGGGCGCGCTGCAGTGGTGGCCGGGGCGCGAGCTCTGCCCCTCACTCCGAACACCCCGTGGGCGCCCTGGTCCGGCGCCGACTCTCAGCCCACGGCCGCACCGCGTCGCACTCGGTCGCCCGGGGACCATTCCTGCACCGCGGCCGCCGGTGTTGTGCTCCTGCCACTGGCGAGCTGGGCGGCCGACAGCATGCCTGCTAGGTGTTCGATGAAATTACTTCAGAGTTCTAACGTCCGTCTCCTCACTCTGTTTGCCCATGCCATGTCGTCCTGACAATGGGACCTACTCGTCAGATTCAGCGTCAAACAACTCTAATCGATCAATCAGTGTTTTTTGAAAACTATGAGCACAATGGTGGCGGATTTTTGAAAAAAACCCGATTGGTGGTGGCTTTCCGAATTAGTGTCCCCAATTGTGGTGGTTTTTTGCAATTTACTCCAATACAACACACCAGAAATAATAAATATTATATCTAGATCTATAGACCACCTAGCAACAACTACAAGCACTGAAGCGAGCCGAAGGCGCGTCGCCGTCATCGCCCCTCCCTCGCCAGAGCCGGGCAAAACTTATTCACACGCCCACCGACGATGCTAGACACACCATCGGAACGAGGGCTAGGCGGGAAGAACCTTATTCCATCTTCAGGGAGCCGCCGCCGCCGTCTCGTCTTCCTGAGCAGGACACAAACCCTAACAAAATTCGAAAGAAACATCTAAAGACAAAGCCCTCCCGCCGGCAAGGGCCGGGATACACCGCGCCGCCATGGCCCTAAAGCCACCGAAGACGAGGCGGACCGGCGGCGGCGCCGGCGGGAGGCAGAGAAACCCTAAGCTTTTCTTATGTTCAACCATAATTTAGCCAACAATACCTCGAATAAGCTCCCTAGCAACCATGATGCCAACTCCTTCAGCTACCTCTTTCTTCAATGTAGGTGCATCTACTAACTATAAATGTGTTATAGGTCAAAGAGTGAAATCATTATTACATAAAGAACATTTGAGCAAACCAACACATTATTCTTCATATACAACCAATAATAATTGAAAACAAGTTCACCATCCCAAATCTTGCAGCTATGACTTCCTTTGCTAGCAAAACAACCAAGGTGAAAGTTCGTGCTGCACAGACCTGCCATCCATATATTCAACCCAAGCTTTTTGAGAGGTATGCCTGAGCCTATCTTGATCTTTGATTGGCACGGCTGCTCAGTAGAGGGGCATGTTTTGGATGACATGTTTAGCCAATGCCATGCAGAGTACTAGTACCATTTACTCCAAGCACTCAGGTGGTTAGGTGGTTGAGTACTTGATTTTGCTGATGAGAGGTTGCATGGAAATCAACTTGTATGAAGGGATCCAGTTCTTGGAGGATTTAGGTGTTGAGACTTTCAGCGTTTCTGGAGGATTTTCTAGTCTGAAATAGTACTCCCGTTCCAATGATTTGACACATGAATTTTGTCCTAAAGTCAGAAATTTCTAAGTTTGACCACGTTTCTAGATAAAAATGCTGATATCTAGAATATTGAATAAATGCATTATAAAAATATACTTCATAAAGAATATACTTATGTTCTTTCAATTGATATAGATATTTTTTCTATAAACTCTTGGTCAAGCAGAGAAAATGTTGGCTTAGATAAAACTTATATTTTAGGGTGGGGGAGTAGTCTTTACCTCAATATTTCACTCTAGTTTTTACCTCGATATTTCTTCAACTTTTAGGATTTCTGCATCCTGAATAATTCAAATTTGTGGGAACCTCCTCGCCTAAAAAATGAATTGATGGTACTGCTAATGTTGATGCATTAGCATTTATAGGAATGCTTACTTTAAACAGTAGAAAACAGAACAAACCGGACAATAGCAAGCATGTATATTACAATTTCGTTTACTGCTTGCACTTGCATTCGACATACATACAAGTTCAGAATACCACTATTGAAGCAATACTTTTGAAAATTATCTTCACCGAGGACGAGCCGACCATGTTGTCCGTAAGTTGCTGGGCTATTGTTTCTTGCTCATTTTTGGTCCTTGGAAACAAGCCTCCTACCAGAGTAGGCAGTGCATCCATTGCCTCGCAATCCTTGCATGGTTCATCATCTTCTTTCAAAACAACAGTTTTCAAGTTTGGTGCTCGATCCATCACCTCACGTACAAATAACATATGTTGCTCCATGAGGGGACTAAAGTTGGTCACATGGAGCTCTCTCAGTTGCCACTTGTTACAGCTTGTGAACCCAGCCACCTTCCAAGAAGGTTTCACTCTTTGAATGACAACACGCTCCCAATTTAGTACCAGGCATGGATGTTCAAACACCTGTATCCAAGAACCAATACCTAATATAATTACATAAAGTACATATAGTAGCTAGTATTGCCAGGCGATTCTATTCTGAAATCTATCAAGCGATGATATCAATAACCAGGAAGGAAATATATAAATCTATTCAACTAACAATCGAGACAAAGGGATAAGTAAAATTAGTACCTCAATATCAAATATCTCAACACTTGGAGCAGCTTCAAGGAGATTTATTGTCCATAACAGGTCAAACTCAACATATATGCCATGAATAGACAGCTTCCTTAGCTTGCTGAATGCGGTGCGGAGTTGCTTGCTTTCCGGCAGGATCCAAAGCTGGTCAACAGACAAATAAAGGAAAAAATCAATGAAACATTCCTAGCAATAATAAAGGTAAGCAAATATCTTTTTCAAGACATGAAACAGCAAAAAAAAAGAGCGTACGTTCCTAATTAACCCCGTAACTTCAAAATTACTAGTGATGAAATTAGAAGCATGTCGCACAATCTATACTGAAATAGTATGAAATTACCTTTTCTCCTTGGAAATTTAAGGTCAGGTTATGAATTTCTGTGGCACCATCTAGAAGATGGCTTAAACTAAACCCCGAGAGCTCAAGGTCTGCACCACACACAAGGAATAACTCCTTAAGGGACGGGACAGAACCAAAATGCAAGGGGGGCTCCGAGTGCATCCACGCCTCCCAACTGACCAGCTCTAGTTTGGGAAGGCAGAGCACCTCAAGCCTCCTCAAGTAGGAATAGCGGACTTCAAGAACCCTGAGAACCGAATTTGGCGCATCTACCTGCCACACCGAGCAGTCGCCGACATCACAGTGTTCCAGACTAAGGTGCTGCAGCTGCTTGCAGCAATCAAATATGATGTTATGTATATCCCCCTCAGCAAAGCGCAGGTTGTAAAGCTGGAGCCTTGTGAGGCAAGGAAGTATATTAGGATAGGCGCTGAAGAACCCGTCCACGTCCCGTGCTTTCCGTAGCATATTCGCACCTTTGCAATCGTAATCCTTGTCGTCCGCAAGACCGCAATGGTGAGGTCCAGTTCTTTTACCATGCCGTTGTCAATGGCGTCACGGACAAGTGGGCCAATGTCATGCGAGTAATTGCCCACCAGGTAGATCTCAAGGGACATTCTTGAGATTCTGCTGCTGTGTTTGATGCGCAAGAAACTCCTAGCAGCTCTCGTCAGTGATGCCATTGCCTGATCTATGTGTTGCCATGGTATTTGAGAATAAAAATATATCTGCTGCCCAGCAGCAACAGGGTAATCCGGGCATGGGGCGGGTAGGAAATCCCTGACATGGAGGTCAAGGTCGAGGAGTAGCCATGGCAGGCTCCTCCAGCGCGTCGACAGAGCGCTGGTCTTTGCCACCGTCGCAAGGTCCACCCTCCCCAAGATGGACAGCAGGATGCCATCAGACAGGGCGCCCAGCCTATCTTCCCCTTGTGGCATCTGCGACAAGACGAGATCATCCATGAATATTTGATTTGATTTTTTATTTTTGCGGTAGAAACTTTCAATCTATTTATCATCTGTCATGAATATTTGATTTGAATTGAAACCACAAGAGAAGATAAGCTAGCAAGAGCTCACACAGCGGTGGCACACATTATTCTGCTCCATGGACGATATCGGTTTTGCGCACATCTAGATATGCCCTAAGTATTGCACATCTAAGTCCTATGGCATTGATATTGCGCAGAGATCCATGCAGCTATTTTTCTTTTGCTTTTTCTTTTCATTTTTATATTTGATTGAGTCATTTAGAGGTGAAATAACTCGGGCATAATGATAATAATATGCTCGGAGCCGAGGACACGGTGAATCATGTATGTGCAGCCTCCATGGCAATACAGGGGCGGCAGATCTAGATGTATGTCCGACCTATTGGGATTGATTGATTTAAGTCCAACAACCTAGCTGTGTTGCATGAGAAGACGACTAGCTGCTCTGTCACACCCCCACCTAATACAGGGTGGTGTATGACAGGTCAGGTCCACCCTGTTGCCATGTGGACTGAGTAGTAGGTGTGTGCGTGTGTGTGTGTGTGTGTGGTGCTTATCTACCCAACCCTCTGGTCTGTACTAATCCATCGAATGGAAAAGAGATGAACTGAGCTCAGCTCCTTCGTCCTCCTTCGGTCAACCCCGTACTTGCTCGCGAGTTCTCCTGTGATTCTCTAGCTGCTGCTAGGGACATCACATGCTCGTACCTCAGAGGAAGGAAGTCCCGACAGGAAGAAGGGGAACGGCGATGGCGGCGGTGAGGATAGAGACCGGATTGTGGCGTCAGCGGCGCCGTTGATAGAGGCGGGATTGCGTCGGCGTCAGTGGCGCGCGTGTAGGACCTTGAAGTAGATGTGTCTAGAGGGGGGTGATTAGACACTTAGTGCTAAAGTTGCAATTTTTAGGCCTTTTTGGTTTGAGTGAAGTTTTAGGCACAATTTCAACATACACAATACATATCAAGCAAGCATGCAAAGAGTATATGAGCAGCGGAATGTAAAGCATGCAACTTGCAAGAATGTAAGGGGAAGGGTTTGGAGAATTCAAACGCAATTGGAGACACGGATGTTTTTCCCGTGGTTCGGATAGGTGGTGCTATCCTACATCCACGTTGATGGAGACTTCAACCCACGAAGGGTAACGGTTGCGCGAGTCCACGGAGGGCTCCACCCACGAAGGGTAACGGTTGCGCGAGTCCACGGAGGGCTCCACCCACGAAGGGTCCACGAAGAAGCAACCACCCACGAAGGGTCCACGAAGAAGCAACCTTGTCTATCCCACCATGGCAATCGCCCACGAAGGACTTGCCTCACTAGCGGTAGATCTTCACGAAGTAGGCAATCTCCTTGCCCTTACAAACTCCTTGGTTCAACTCCACAATCTTGTCGGAGGCTCCCAAGTAACACCTAGCCAATCTAGGAGACACCACTCTCCAAGAAGTAACAAATGGTGTGTTGATGATGAACTCCTTGCTCCTGTGCTTCAAATGATAGTCTCCCCAACACTCAACTCTCTCTCATAGGATTTGGATCTGGTGGAAAGAAGGTTTGAGTGGAAAGCAACTTGGGGAAAGCTAGAGATCAAGATTCATATGGTAGGAATGGAATATCTTGGCCTCAACACATGAGTAGGTAGTTCTCTCTCAAAAATAGGATGCTGGAAGTGTAGGCTTAGTCTGATGGCTCTCTCCACGAATGAAGAGGAGATGGAGGGGTATATATAGCCTCCATACAAAATCCAACCGTTACACACAGTTTTCCAATCTCGGTGGGACCGAATCAACAAACTTGGTCGGACCGAAAAGGTAAACCTAGTGATCGTTAGAGATTTTCGGTGGGACTGACATGCAACTCGGTAGGACCGATATGGTTAGGGTTTGGGCATAAAGTAATCTCGGTGAGACCGATTACAAAAACTCGGTGAGACCGAGTTTGGTAATAAGCTAACCAGAGAGTTGGTCAGGTAAACTCGGTGGGACCGATTTGGTCTTTCGGTGAGACCGAAAAGTTACAAAAAGGAAACACTGAATTTTCATTGCAATCTCGGCGGGACCGATCCGCTCTTTCGGTGAGACCGAAAAGTTATGAAAGGGAAACAGAGAGTTTGCAATCCCATCTCGGTGAGAGCGAGATCCCTATCGGTAGAATCGAATTGCTAGGGTTTGGCAGTGGCTTATGACAAGTGAAACTCGGTGGCGCCGGATAGGAATAATCGGTAGGTCCGAGTTTGGCTTTGGGTTTAGGTCATATGTGGAAGTGGGAAAGTAGCTGAGGATTTTGGAGCATATCACTAAGCACATGAAGCAAGAGGCTCATTAAGCAACACCTCATCCCTCCTTGATAGTATTGGCTTTTCCTATGGACTCAATGTGATCTTGGATCACTAAAATGTAAAATGAAGAGTCTTGAGCTTGAAGCTTTAGCCAATCCTTTGTCCTTAGCATCTTGAAGGAGTTCCCACAACCTTTAGTCCATGCCACTGCATTGTTGAACTTATCTGAAACATGCTAGATAGAAATGTTAGTCCAACAAGAGATATGTTGTCGTCAGTTATCAAAACCACCTAGGGAGCACTTGTGCTTTCAATCTCCCCCTTTTTGGTAATTGATGGCAACATACATCAAAGCTTTAGATAAAGATATAAAGAACAGCAAGTAAAGCTTTGGAAGGACATGTAACAAGCATAGGCTCCCCCTACATGTATGCACTCATGTAAATATGAAATATAGAGGCATGTGAGAGCATAACCATGACAGAGTAGGCAATGTGTTACATGTATCTTGGCCATATGCATCAGAGGAAAAGATTATCAAGGAAAATACCTTCATGCTCATGAGTCCTTCTTGCAAACAGTATGTACATAAGCAAGAACTCCTCATACTCATGATTTTTATATATATACTTACCTTGTGGTCTTGAGTTGGCTTAGGATGGAATGAACCTGCACAAACAAAGTTAGATAACACAGGTACATCCACTAGCCAGAGCAAACAAAAGAAACCACAAGAATACCAAGACTGGGATGACATGTAGAGAGTGAGTACAAGGTACCACATTGGATTCAACATGTCCCCAAGAATAAAGATATGCAATGAATTTGACTGATTCTTTCCCTTAGGTGTCTTGCCCCCCCTGAATCTTACATGGGATATTGGGAGAAGATAGGGAACATAAAATCAGAGCTGAAAGATACAAATGGATAGAACTTAATGCAAATACATATGAACATGTCTTTCCCCCTAAAAAGACATGTGACACCTCTCCTCTTGAACATCAAGCATCTGGGACATCTGGGATCCTTGAGTATCCTCTCTCCCTGGAAGTCTCTCTCTCCCCCTTAATACTTTCTCTCTTGTAGGTTTGGTCCTTGAGACTTTTTCTCTCCCTTGATGTGATCTCTCTCTCCTACAAGCTTTGATGTGATCTCTCTCCCCCCTTTGACATCAATTTCCAAGAAGGGCTTTCTGGAATCCGTCGTATAGGTTTGGTCCTTGAGACTCAGCACAAAGCAATGGATAAAGCTGTGATGCTTGTAGAGGACAAGATTCATTGAGTAGAGCTGGATCAGAAGAAATATAGAACAAGTGTCAAACTGTTTTTCCTGTTGCGAAGTTGGTGGCACCGAGTGGTATGTTTCGGTGGCACCAAAAAGATTCGGTTGGACCGAAAATTACAAGTCGGTGAAACTGAGTTTACATAGAGAAAAACATTTGTCACCTCAGCTCACTAGACATGTAGGATCTCACAAAGATTTGCAATGAATTACCTGAAGGATTTGCAAGGAATTGAATGCAGAAAATGCAGAACATAAACAGAAAGAAAAGAGAAGAAACTGAAAGATCTAGATGAAGTTTTTTTTTGAAAAAGAGAAAGAAACTAAACATGCATGAGACAAATGCAATAACACAGAAAAGAACACAAGAGAACTTCATCTAGAGTTGGGCGGTGACATAGTCACCTATGTTAGAGTATATTGACTTAGGAGTCAAGTGAGAACACTTGATCATAGGTCATACTCATCGTTTAAGCTCAAAATGGGGTTACCATTTTTCGTTTAAGCATCTTGATGTATTCACATCTTGTTGAGTTGCTTTGACTCATGTCTTGGAGTAAAGCTTCTCTAAGATGGAATAACATACCTTGGGTGGTGGTGTGGTTCTTGCTCATGTAGTTGAACTTGTGTGGGTGCTCAAGGTTGATGTAGCTCATCAAGAGTTGGGAGCACCACTTGGAGTTTGAGTTCATCTACCTACATGGGTTAGTTCTTGCAAGGAAGAGCACTTGTGTATCCAAAAATGACAATCATGAAGCTCAGCATAGAATTTGTCAAAGGATATGTTTGAATGGTTTTGTGCTTCCTTGTCTTCAACCACCATTGTGTAGAGTCTTGGTGATGTAGAGATTGCTCAAGATGTGAGTGAGTCACAATCTCATGGAATTAGATTCAACCAAGCACCTACATGGGTTAGACAACATGCAAGGTGCAAATATATCCAAGACATAAGATAGTTATCATAAGAGATATATCATGGATTAGTCATAAGCTCATGTCTTGCATGTATCCAATGGAGTTTCTACTCCAAGTTCGAAGCATCAATGATGTTCAATTCTCCTCTCAACCTGCAAAACACTTTCTCATCAAGAGGTTTAGTAAATATATCCGCTAATTGCTTATCGGTGTGAACATGCTTAAGATCAATGTCACCCTTAGCAACATGATCTCGAATGAAATGATGACGAACTTCAATATGCTTAGTTCGAGAATGTTGTACAGGATTATGACCAATTTTGATAGCACTTTCAATGTCACAAAGCAGTGGAACATGTTTCACATAAATCCCATAATCTTTAAGAGTTTGGGTTATCCAAAGTAATTGAGCACAACATGAACCAGCGGCAATGTATTCCGCTTCGGCGGTGGATAAGGATACCGAGTTTTGTTTCTTGGAAGACCAAGACACAAGAGATCTACCAAGAAATCGACAAGTACCCGAAGTGGACTTTCTATCAATCTTTTCTCCGGCATAATCCGAGTCGGAATAGCCAACAAGATCAAAAGAAGACCTCTTAGGATACCAAATGCCAAAATTTGGTGTATGGATTAAATATCTCACTATCCTTTTCACAGCCTTAAGATGACATTCTTTAGGAGCAGCTTGATATCGTGCACACATGCACACACTTAGCATAATATCGGGACGTGAAGCACATAGGTATAACAATGAACCAATCATAGAGCGATAAACCTTTTGATCAACCGGTTCACCATCTTTGGTTAAATCATTATGTCCACTAGTAGGCATGGGTGTAGACATACCTTTGCATTCTTGCATATTGAACTTCTTGAATAAGTCCTTGGTGTACTTTGTTTGAGAGACAAATGTACCTTCCTTAGTTTGCTTGATTTGCAAACCGAGAAAGAATTTGAGTTCACTCATCATAAACATCTCAAACTTCTCTGACATTAGCTTTCCAAACTTTTCACTAAAGAGAGGGTTAGTTGAACCAAATATGATATCATCAACATAAATTTGGCATACAAATAGTTCTCCATTAACCCTTTTAGTAAAAAGAGTAGAATCAATTTTACCAATTTCAAAACCACTTGTAGTAAGGAACTTGGTCAAGCATTTATACCATGCTCTAGGAGCTTGTTTAAGACCATAAAGAGCTTTGTGAAGTTTGTAAACATGATTTGGTTTCTTAGGATTGATAAAGCCGGGAGGTTGTTTGACATAAACTTCCTCCTCTATTTCACCATTTAGAAAAGCACTTTTAATGTCCATTTGGTACAAGGTGATATTATGGTGATTAGCATAGGCAAGTAAGATGCGAATGGACTCAAGTCTAGCAACGGGAGCATATGTCTCACCATAGTCCATACCTTCGACTTGTGTGTACCCTTGGGCGACGAAACGTGCTTTGTTGCGAACCACTTGTTCATCTTCATCGTGCTTGTTGCGAAACACCCATTTGGTACCAATGATGTTGTGGTTGTTGTCGGTCTTCTCAACCAATGTCCAAACTTGGTTTCTCTCAAAATTTTGTAGCTCTTCATGCATAGCGTTTATCCAATCCGGATCTTCCAATGCTTCTTCAACCTTCATAGGTTCAATGCTAGAGATGAATGAATAGTTTTCACAAAAGTTAGCTAAACGAGTTTTTGAGCGAGTGATTCTCCCGATTTGTATATCATTGAGGATTTGCTCGACGGGATGATCTTTGGCAATTCTTGCTCGAACTCGTGAGAGCTTTTGCTTGGGTCTTCGTTGAACATCTTCTTCATCTTGTTCTTCTTCTTGGCCTTCTTCATTGTTGACATCATCGTTCACTTGTCGTGGTGGAGAAAGAGGTTGTTGATGTTCATCTTGATGCATTTCCTTGTCTTCTTCATCTTGGTGTGACCCACTTGTGGATGCTTCCGTGTCGATTGTTGGTTCACCTTGTCGTGAAGTAGAAGCTTCCACTTGGACGGATGAAGTACTCTCCTTCACCTCCGTTGGACGAATTTTGCCAATGGACAAGTCTTGGATTGCTTCTGAAGGGTCTTTGTCTCCTACATCAATTGGCAATTGCTCTACTTGCGAGCCATTAGATTCATCAAACTTCACATCTACCGTCTCTTCAACCTTTCGGGTGAAATTGTTGTAGACACGGTAAGTGTGAGAGTTTGAGCCATAACCAAGTAGAAAAACTTCATGAGATTTAGGAGCAAACTTTGAACGACGATGCTTATCAAGAATGTAGCACTTTGAGCCGAATACTCAAAAGTATCCAACTTGGGGTTTGTTATCGGTGAGAAGCTCGTATGCCGTCTTGCCGAGTAGCTTGTGAAGATATAAGCGATTTGTTGCGTGACAAGCTGTCTCAACCGCTTCTGCCGAAAAGTGCTTCGGCGTCTTGTATTCATCAAGCATCGTTCTTGCCATTTCGATGAGCGTCCGGTTCTTCCTTTCAACAACTCCATTTTGTTGAGGTGTGTACGTAGCCGAGAACTTGTGTGAAATCCCTTCTTCGTCAAGAAAGGTGTCCACATTTGCGTTCTTGAACTCCGTTAAGTTGTCACTCCGAACCTTCTTGATCTTCACGTCAAACTGATTTTGGGCCTTCCTAGCGAAGTTTCTGAAGATCTTCTGGACCTGCGACTTGTCATTAAGAAAGAACACCCACGTAAATCTTGAAAAATCATCAACTATAACTAGACCAAAAGAATTTCCACCGAGACTCTTGTAGGCGTTGGGACCAAAAAGATCCATGTGAAGTAGCTCGAGTGGCCTTCTTGTGGTCATGATGTTCTTCACGGGATGCCTTCCTCCAACCTGTTTACCTGCTTGACAAGTACTGCAAAGTCTATCCTTATCAAATATGACATCGTTAACTCCAAGGATATGATTTCCTTTAATAAGCTTGTCAAGGTTTCTCATGCCAACGTGACCTAGTCGTCTATGCCACAACCAACCTTTTGAGGATTTAGCAACAAAGGAAGTTTTAGGTTGTGCCTTTTTAGAGAAATCGACAATGTAAAGATCACCTCTACGCATACCCGTAAAGACCATTTTATGATTGTCTCGACGAAATACTTGGCAATCTACCTCAGTAAATAGACCATTTTATGATTGTCTCGACGAAATACTTGGCAATCTACCTCAGCAAGTCTAGATACTGAACGTAAGTTGTAGCCGAGAGATTCAACGAGCATGACATTTTGAATGGAACTATCATGTGAGATGGCCACCTTACCAAGGCCAACCACTTTACCCTTTGAATTATCACCAAAGGTGACATATTTTCGAGGGCCGTCATTTTCAGCAAGCTCACGAAACATCTCTTCATCTCCGGTCATATGATCAGTACATCCACTATCAAGAACCCATTCCTTTCCTCCTGATTGATATCCCCGAAGATTTGCCATAAGACCAAAATGTCTCATTGCATCATCAAGATCGAAGTCACTATCATCATCATCATCATAGTATCCATGTTCATCATGATCTTGTGACTCATCATTTCCTAGAGAGGGTAATTCATTAGATAAATGATCATCAAAGTGGTCACTTTTATGAATTCTTATAGCTTCGAATATGATATCACTAATGATTCCAACATCTCCTTTAGCATGCTTAAGATTGGTAAGTTCAAATAGACAATTACCAAAACTAGGATCACTAGAGTTCATCTTACTCAAGGCAATAGATTTATGGAGAATTTCATCCAAAGTTTTCAAGGAATGATCGGGAAATCGTTCCTCAAGAAATTTCCATATAGTATAGGCACAATTAAGAGTAGGCAAACTAGCAATCAAATTTTTGGGAAATCCTCTAATGATGAGCTCAATAGTTCTAAGATTGCGAATCATGTCAATATCTTCATCTAGGGTAGGATGCAAAGGATCAATATGAGGTGCACAAGGGCTAGCAATATACTTGTTCAAATGATATTGATTGAAAATTACAAGCATCTCATTTTTCCACTCATGAAAATACTCTCCATCAAGAATAGGCACTCTATGTCTAAGACTCCCTAAGGTAGACACATCCATCTTCCTCCAATGGTGATTAAACCAAGGCAATGGAGACCAAAGCTCTGATACCACTTCTAGGACCTTGAAGTAGATGTGTCTAGAGGGGGGGGGTGATTAGACACTTAGTGCTAAAGTTGCAATTTTTAGGCCTTTTTGGTTTGAGTGGAGTTTTAGGCACAATTTCAATATACACAATACATATCAAGCAAGCATGCAAAGAGTATATGAGCAGCGGAATGTAAAGCATGCAACTTGCAAGAATGTAAGGGGAAGGGTTTGGAGAATTCAAACGCAATTGGAGACCCGGATGTTTTTCCCGTGGTTCGGATAGGTGGTGCTATCCTACATCCACGTTGATGGAGACTTCAACCCACGAAGGGTAACGGTTGCGCGAGTCCACAGAGGGCTCCACCCACGAAGGGTAACGGTTGCGCGAGTCCACGAAGGGCTCCACCCACGAAGGGTCCACGAAGAAGCAACCACCCATGAAGGGTCCACGGAGAAGCAACCTTGTCTATCCCACCAGACTTGCCTCACTAGCGGTAGATCTTCACGAAGTAGGCGATCTCCTTGCCCTTACTAACTCCTTGGTTCAACTCCACAATCTTGTCGGAGGCTCCCAAGTAACACCTAGCTAATCTAGGAGACACCACTCTCCAAGAAGTAACAAATGGTGTGTTAATGATGAACTCCTTGCTCCTGTGCTTCAAATGATAGTCTCCCCAACACTCAACTCTCTCTCATAGGATTTGGATCTGGTGGAAAGAAGGTTTGAGTGGAAAGCAACTTGGGGAAAGCTAGATATCAAGATTCATATGGTAGGAATGGAATATCTTGGCCTCAACACATGAGTAGGTAGTTCTCTCTCAGAAATAGGATGCTGGAAGTGTAGGCTTAGTCTGATGGCTCTCTCCATGAATGAAGAGGAGGTGGAGGAGTATATATAGCCTCCATACAAAATCCAACCGTTACACATAGTTTTCCAATCTCGGTGGGACCAAATCAACAAACTCGGTCGGACCGAAAAGGTAAACCTAGTGACCGTTAGAGATTTTCGGTGGGACTGACATGCAACTCGGTAGGACCGATATGGTTAGGGTTTGGGCATAACGTAATCTCGGTGAGACCGATTACACAAACTCGGTGAGACCGAGTTTGGTAATAAGCTAACCAGAGAGTTGTCAGGTAAACTCGGTGGGACCAATTTGCTCTTTCGGTGAGACCGGAAAGTTACAAAAAGGAAACACTGAATTTTCATTGCAATCTCGGTGGGACCGATCCGCTCTTTTGGTGAGACCGAAAAGTTATGAAAGGGAAACAGAGAGTTTGCAATCCCATCTCGGTGAGACCGAGATCCCTATCGGTAGAACCGAATTGCTAGGGTTTGGCAGTGGCTTATGACAAGTGAAACTCGGTGGCGCCGGATAGGAATAATCGGTAGGTCCAAGTTTGGCTTTGGGTTTAGGTCATATGTGGAAGTGGGAAAGTAGCTGAGGATTTTGGAGCATATCATTAAGCACATGAAGCAAGAGGCTCATTAAGCAACACCTCATCCCTCCTTGATAGTATTGGCTTTTCCTATGGACTCAATGTGATCTTGGATCACTAAAATGTAAAATGAAGAGTCTTGAGCTTGAAGCTTTAGCCAATCCTTTGTCCTTAGTATCTTGAAGGAGTTCCCACAACCTTTAGTCCATGCCACTCCATTGTTGAACTTATCTGAAACATGCTAGATAGAAATGTTAGTCCAACAAGAGATATGTTGTCATCAATTATCAAAACCATCTAGGGAGCACTTGTGCTTTCAACGCGCCCCCGAGAGGTTGGATTGAGGACAATGTATGGCACTGTGGCTGCTGCAGGTAGATCCGCCGCGTCGCGTTGGGAGCGAAAGGGGAGGGTGCGAGGCGTCGGTTGATCGATTGCAGTCCCTGATCGGTCGTGTTGCCGGCCCCACGATTCCTCGTACGTGAATCGTTAGATCTCTCCCAGTGTCTTCCTTCCAAGCCTGTCACCTCCCCTGCAAAAACAGAAAAAAACACCACCCTCGTACTTGCGCCGCCTAGGTCGACTCGCAGCATGCCACGCGCCCGTCGTGATGCTATCACAATGCTTTGCAGGAGGGCCGCTCTGACGTGGTGGCCATTGTCGTCGAGCCTGGACTTGCAACAAGTTGTGTCTCCATCACAGCATCGCGTTCCTCCGTATGCACTAGCCCCTCACCCCCACGACGTTGATGCAAAAAGCCGGTCATAGCTTTGCCGTCAACGGTTGTAGCTCTGCTATCCACGACCACAGCACCACCGTCAACAGTTGCAGCTTTGTCATCCTCGGTCACAGCACCACTAACAACGATTACTGCTCCGTCGTCGCTGTTTGCAGCACATCCATCGATGGTTGCAACATCGCTCGATTGTCACTATAATGCCGGTGATCGCCGTTTGTTGAGATCCCAGCACCATCGTGCATCCGTTGTAGCTCCTCGCATCGTTGGTTGCAACATCAGCCATCTCATGTGTGCACGCCTATTGGCAGGTTCGTTAGCGCAAGACTCGCACCACTGACCAATAAATTTTGTCCTGAGTAAAGAAACCCGAAGTTGGACCACATTTCTGATACAGGTGCAGATATCTGGGCTATCAAATAAATACATCATTATAAATATAGTTCACGAAGGATATACTTTTTTTGAGTTGTCATCATGTTGATTGATATTGTAAAAATATATGGTTTTTCTATAAAAACTTAGTCGAACTTAGAAATCCTCGGGTTACACTAAACGTACACGGCTTATATTTAAAACTAGGGCGGGTGGTGGGCGTAGTTTTTACCTTAAAATTTCACTCTAGACTTAAAGCTAATCCAAACCAGATTTATATTTGGTCAAAACCTGTCTGAATCTTATTCTAGAAATAACTTGTCTGAATCCAATGGAAATTAGCTGAGATAGCTCCCAAATATTTTCCTCAAAATCCCAAAATACCGGTGACGTCCATATAGGATTTTCGAGCCATACTTATCAGATATATTTGGAATTTCCTATTTTTCAGGGAGGCCCGAATTAAGTTTGAATAAACCTCTTGGGGCATATTCATAAGAGAGATATTTATACATGCAATAGCCTGCATCTTCTCAAAAACTGTAATAGCCTGAAAAGTAGGGCCAGGAACGGATTCTATTTATGAGATTGTAAAAATAAAGATAAAAATGAGTATGAGAAAATTAATAGTATTAAGTTCATAAGGAATAACAAAACCTTAACTGGAGATTTTAGTTCCACAAGATTTAATATGAATTAATATAAATTGGAAATAGCAATTGAGTTCGATTTACCCATCCAACTACATCATATAATTTTAGAACTAGGCATACTAAAATAATATGCATATATGATTTTTCCTACAATATTTAGATTTAGATTTCTATTGTTTGGAGACATTTATTTTTCAGTCATCAGTAGTAAATGAATTCAAAATTTATTTACTACTCCCTCCGTTTTTATTTACTCTGCATATTAGAGTTGACTGAAGTCAAACTTCATAAAGTTTGACCAAGTTTATAGAAAACAATATAGACATTTATCATAATAAATCTATAAGATGTGAAAGTACATTTAATAATAAATCTAATGTTGTTGATTTGTTATTGTATATCTTAATATTTTTGTATATAAACTTGGTCAAAGTTTGTAAAGCTTGACTTTGACCAAAGCTAATATGTGAACTAAATAAAAATGGAGGGAGTATTATTTTTGTTTTCTAATTTTGTTGGCACTGACTTGACCCAAGGACGTTGTATACAAGAGGACGTTGGACATAAAATTAACTTAGCACCACCATCAAATTCACAACTTGACCATTGTATATGGGAGATTGTTGGACATAACCACACCATAAAAACATTCACAGATTTGTAACTCGGAAGCACGAACTAAACCATTTCTAGGTTATTAAAATGGAACAGTTCACCCATATAAACAAGGAAGCCTGAAACTGCCACCTGAGCTTGAAGTGTTCAACAGATCCAAGGCATGTTTGGGAGCTTGCAGTTCTAGGGGCAGAACAATGACACAGATGAAGACAAAGCATTCTATAGGTGGGTCATCATCGGAGATGGGAGGCGGAACAAGCGGTGACTCCTTGCCAACGGATGGTGGACGACATCAAGCGGGGCGATGGTTGACTGTAGAACAATGATGCACAAGGAGGGGGTGTATCGGTAAAGTTGCATTTAGTACCCATGTGTGGTTTTGGTAACTAATGGCAATTCCTATGGACATGCTTGTCATTGATATGCATTTGAAGTAAAAGGAAATGCATGAAAATTATTGTGTGGATTGATGAAAGCCATCAAGATAAAGACATCATTAAGTGTTGGTAATGATTGGAAATTCCTATGGAACAACCATTGTATTGAGATATGTTACATATGTGATGCATGAAGGAGATTGGATCAAGTTGGAATGAATTCCATCAAGACCAAGATATGCATTAAGATCACTGAGTTCTAGTGATGAATATATTATAAGCAAAGAAATAGACTCCAAAGTATCAAGCTTAAGTTATGTGGTTGAATCAATAATCAAGATGTAGTCCATGTGATGTACAAGAAGTGACCAAGATGGCATTTATTGAAGGAACTCAACGACATGCTTAGGCTTATGAGTTCAGTCATGATGGATCAAGATCTTGAGAGAATGATTTAAGAGCGGAATTGTATATATGTCTTGAAGATGAGATTATGATGAACTCATATGTTGAGTGATGGTTGATCAAGTTATGAAGGAAGTAATTCAAGTGAAGTATCCTAAATCGAAGACCTCAATTGATTGGGAGTTACGGAGCAATTTGTCACACCTACATGGTGTTGTTCACACCACACATGGTTTCAGGCTTCCTTGTGCGACAAGGGATTTTAAAATGGACCATATCTATACTAGTGTGTGCTTGCTACTCTGTTGAACTTCAAATTAGCCGTTCATCGCATATCGCTTTTCGATTTTCTGTTGTGATTTCAACGTGGACTGCATGAACATTTTCTTTTTCATGGACATGAACAAATGTGGATTTTAAACAAGTTACTCTCGCCTCAACGTTTCTTGTCCTGAACTAGGAAAATGGGAGAGTATTCAAAAAGAAATTGTTGAGTTGCACACATATGTGCCCAAACAGACTTGTCACACACATACATACTGATGCTTTCATCGTAGAAGACAATAAATCTAAAATTTGTGTTTGGCAAAGATAGATTGTAAAGAATATCCGGTTCACTCAAAGTAAGGAAGAAACTGAAAATTTTGACCATCGTCAGCTCAGGTCACAGTTTGTTGCCGAGAATGTAAGCATTTCTTCAGTATTTTAAAAAAACAGGTCAAGTGTGAAGATAATTTTCTGCTGTGATTGAAGAAAATCAGGTCACGAAGTTGCCTGTTGAAATGATGTTGTATGAATCCAAGTGTTTGGCTGTCTATATCCAAACAATGTCACATACAACTCTTTTGACGCAGCGTCCTTCAAATTCAGCGATACACTCCATTGATCCTACAATGCACCCTTGAATTCAAAATAGATTTGAATAAAATTTAAATTTGCTCAGAGATGATTTGAACCTAGTAAAATTCTAGACGACTTTTGGAATTTCTGAATTTTGAATCTATTGGGCGATACCTATCATCAGATAGTTATACACGTGTTGCCTACGACACGGGGCCAGGAACGAATATTTTTGGGAGTGCCTAGGACTCATCTAGATGAGATATAATTTGGTCTCATTCACCTGAAAACAAAAACAGATAGAAATAGTACTACAAACCACGTCAGCACACACGCATCTTATAGTATCAATTCAATGGCTATAAAAGTGAATGAGACATAATTAAAACTCAGCAACATAAGTTCTAGCAAAGCCGAATATTTTTTTGTTGGAATCATGATCGAACATCCTTGTTGACAGCCAACACGTCACGCAGCAGCCAGCCCGGTTCCCGCCAGCGTGTCATGAGCCCTCGCTGCCGCCCGATCGTGGAAACCAACGGCCCAGATGGACTCCCACGCGTGTCACCGCGCTCCCGAGGGACAGACCGCGTCGGAAGCAGCCTCCGATTCGTCCACGCCACGCCGTCGCTGTACGTAGGCATCTCTTCGCGCCATAAATAGCAGCCGCACCACGTCCTCGTCCTGCTACGTACTTGCAGTTAGCTTCGAAAAAGAGATCGATCGATCGCCGGCGCCATGGCTCGGGCGACGAAGTTGCACGGGCTACTGCTCGCGGTGCTGCTCCTCGCGGCCACGGCGGCTCCCCCGGCCGCGGCGGCGGCGGCGAAGGAGAAGGGCTCCGGCAACGGCAACGGCAACGGCGGGCCGGTGATCGGCATCGACCTGGGCACGACCTACTCGTGCGTGGCCGTGTACCGGAACGGGCGCGTGGAGATCATCGCCAACGACCAGGGCAACCGCATCACCCCCTCCTGGGTCGCCTTCACCGACTCCGGCGAGCGCCTCATCGGCGAGGCCGCCAAGAACCAGGCCGCCGCCAACCCGCTCCGCACCGTCTACGACGCCAAGCGACTCATCGGCAGGCAGTTCGTCGACGCCGAGGTGCAGCGGGACATGAAGCTGCTGCCGTTCAAGGTGGTGGACAAGAACGGCAAGCCGCACCTCGAGGTGAAGGTCAAGGCCGGCGACGTGCGGACGCTCAGCCCGGAGGAGGTGAGCGCCATGGTGCTCACCAGGATGAAGGAGACGGCTGAGGCGTATCTCGGCGAGAAGGTCCGGGACGCCGTCATCACCATCCCGGCCTACTTCAACGACGCGCAGCGCCAGGCCACCAAGGACGCCGGCGCCATCGCCGGCCTCAACGTCGTCCGCCTCATCAACGAGCCCACCGCCGCCGCCATCGCCTACGGCCTCGACAAGGTGGCCGACGGGAAGGAGCGGAACGTGCTCGTGTTCGACCTCGGCGGCGGCACCTTTGACGTCAGCGTGCTCGCGCTCGACGGCGGCGTCTTCGAGGTCCTTGCCACCAACGGCGACACCCATCTCGGAGGCGAGGACTTCGACCAGCGCGTCATGGACCACTTCATCCGGCTCGTCAAGCGGAAGCACGGCGTCGACATCTCCGGCGACGCGCGCGCTCTCGGCAAGCTTCGCCGCGAGTGCGAGCGCGCCAAGCGGGCGCTCAGCACCCAGCTCCAGGTCCGCGTGGAGGTCGAGTCGCTGGCCGACGGTGTCGACTTGTCGGAGCCGCTCACCCGGGCCCGCTTCGAGGAGCTCAACGCCGACCTCTTCCGCAAGGTCATGGCGCCCGTGAAGAAGGCCATGGCGGACGCCGGGCTGTCCAAGGGCGACGTCGACGAGGTGGTGCTGGTCGGCGGCAGCACCAGGATCCCCAAGGTGCAGCAGCTCCTCCGCGACTACTTCGGCGGCAAGGAACCCCACAAGGGCGTCAACCCCGACGAGGCCGTGGCCTACGGCGCGGCGGTGCAGGGCGGCATCGTGCGCGGCGACGCCAAGGAGGTTGTGGTGCTGGATGTGACGCCGCTGACGCTCGGCATCGAGACGGCCGGCGGCGTGATGGCGAGCGTGATCCCCCGGAACACGCCGATCCCGACCAAGAGAACCAAGATGTTCACCACGTACCAGGACAGGCAGACGACGGTGGCCATCACGGTGTTCGAGGGCGAGCGGAGCATGACAAAGGACAACCGGCTGCTGGGCAAGTTCGACCTCACCGGGATCGCGCCGGCGCCGAGGGGCACGCCGCAGATCGAGGTGACCTTGGAGGTGGACGTGAACGGCATCCTGCACGTGGGGGCGGCGGACAAGGGCACGGGCAGGTCGGAGAAGATCGAGATCAGCAGCGCCGGCCGTAGCATCTCGCAGGAGGAGATCGAGCGCATGGTGCAAGAGGCGGAGGAGTTCGCGGAGGAGGACAGAAAGGTGAGGGACAGGGTGGACGCGCGGAACAAGCTGGAGGCATACGTTTACAGCACCCGGACGACGGCCGACGGCGAGCTGGGGGCCAAGATGGACGGCGACGACAGGGAAAGGGTCAGGGAGGCGGTAAGGGAGGCCGGCGAGTGGCTCGAGGCCAATCCGGACGCTGACCAGGACGACTACGCGGAGAAGCTCAAGGAGCTGGAGGATGTGTGCAGCCCCGCCTTCGCCGCTGCCTACCAGAACGCCGGGGGTGGCCATGACGGCGCCGCCGAGGAGGACGATGACCACGACGAGCTCTAAGATTTTACTAGGAGTTGCTGTTCATAGCTTAGTACGATTATTATGATTGAACTACGTACCGACTGACCAACACCCAAAGTCATAAATCTACATCGTGCATTGTTTGGCAAGAAAGATAACATAGTTCATTGTTTATATATTGTCGATTTTCCAAAAATTCCGATATTAATTTCCACGCGGTGGCTATATGTAAGTTGACTGAATTTTCATATTGGGTTAAGTTGACTGAATTTTCATATTTGGTAAGTCGATTTCATGGGGAGAGGAATTGTTGGAGGAAGAAAGCTGGAGGTAGAAGAATGAAGGTCGGTTGTTGGATCTTTATTTAGTCCAATGGCGGGTGGTGGCACAATAAGAGATGTAATAGTATATTGACAACATAGTATATTCTAATTTCGAAAAAAAAAGTTCCAGATGAAAGGGGTGTGGTTCGTTCGACAAATTTCTACCTTTATATCTATACCTGCAAGAAATTTCTCAAGAGAAATTGCCTGCCCAGCAGGAGACATGACGATGGCGCAATAACAGATGTATATTGACAAACATGAGTTCATATGTTTCTGGCCAAACTGTTGATGTGCAGCCCAAACACACAAAAAGAGCATAAATTGTACGAAATGATACTACAAGATGTCTACACTGGGATAACTTCTGACTTTCGGCAACTATGTAATTGATGAGGTTGGTAAGACAACTCATCTAATCCAGCTAATCGAGCTCGTTATGTTTTTTTTACAGTCCTAGTTGTAGAACGAGGCATGAACGTATATTGGATTCATTGTGCCATATCAGTTTGCCGGCTTCAGGAACGGCCAGGCTGAGGAGCACAGGTTCGGTGCAGTATATATTCCCATGCCCATCCTTAATCTGGAGGTCAGCATGGTGCTTGACAAGCAGTTTGGCGATGTCTTCCTTCTCGCGGCTGAAAGAGAGAAGCAAGGTTCAGTTCACATAGCTCAAGGGTCTCGAAAGGCAGCCCTATGATACGATAAACCAAACGGATCTAAGGATATGTACTAACTACTCTACCTGACAAGTTAAGCTAGTAGTATATCAATATGACAGAACCTGGCAAGCTCAAACTTGCCGAGAGTGTAATGGGTATAGCAAACGTTTGCCCATTTGGTGCAGTTTGTGATGCAAACCTACTAAAAATACTTGGTTCAGAATTACCACCGGCTTCTTTTGCTCAAATACACTCACCCAATGAGTGTGGGGCACAGAAAAAAATCAGATAGCTGAGCATTTGAACTGACAAGAATCTCGACAGTATCTAGGTGACCATGGTCCATAGCCAAGTGCAAAGGAGTTCTCCTTTTGCTATCTGAAACCAAATTATGTTTAAATGACTCATGCTCCATAAAGAAGAGAAAGATGAATGTTCTACAAACACAAACCTCTTATGTTGATTTCTACTCCAGCAGCCACATGCTTTTTAAGTTCTTCAACTGGTCCTTGCCTTGCAGAAACATGGATGCCAGCAATTTCTCCCCGGGTACAAATAAGTTAATTGTAATCGTAGAAACAATAATTCAGGTGAAGTACTAAATGGATGAAATAAATAATTAAAGCTTGTTAGCACCATGATGGAGATAACTAGTTGCATACCAAATAATGAATCACCTCACTTTTATTTGCTATGTTCTATCAGTTAGCAAAAGAAACAAAAAGAAATATATTATACGGCATTAGGTGAACTTGGCTACACATCATCAAGGAAACATTAATGCAGAGGGAGGAGGTTTAAGGTGTCCTTGTTGTAAACATACTTACAATTCATTCGTTTTGGATACAGATCTCAGTCCGGACAGTAAATAAGTAGGCTGCGGCATAAGCCAGTGCGGACGGGGAAGTCGGCACCGGTGTTGTAAACCGGCACGGACGGGAGAATCGACCGCGACGCTGTAAGCCAGCGCAAACGCGCGAGTCGGCCACAGGCACGGATAGATGTAAACCGAATAGCGGGGGCGGCGACTTGCACGTGTATCCGTCGAGCAACATGACACGGAAGAAAGCCAGTGTAAAATTATGCTGGCGCGCGCTCCATATCCGTGGCATAACTATACCAAGGTCATGGATAATTATCATGCATAAAAAAATATTGCAGAACAAAGTAACTGTTTTCACAAATTAATATGTGCTGTTAAAACAGACTGGACGAATATCACCTGATGTTTGAACAAGAGATGATCTGGTCATGTCGCCATAAATAGTAAGCCATTGTCCTGTTTTTTTTTTGGACAAAAGACGACCTGTATACTCTACCAAAGATATGCTGGAAATTGCAACTAACTTTTATAAGAACCTTTTTGGGTTTGAACCTAAACCTAACATTCACCTGGATGACCATTTTTGGTCTGAAGAGGAACGAGTGACTGTAGCTGAGAATGAGATATTAGAAAGGCCTTTTTCATAAGAAGAAATTAAGGAAGCCATTATGGGCTCATATGGAAATGGTGCCCCTGGGCCTGATGGTTTGTTTACCAACATTTTTGGGAAATAATTAAAGGAGACTTTATGGCACTTGTGAGGGATTTTGGGAGAGGGTCTCTGGATATCCAGAGGTTAAATTACTCTATAGTCACTCTCATTCCTAAAGAACCAGATGCTAAGAATATGAAAAAAAATCGGCCTATTTGTTTGAGCAACTGCTCTGTGAAGATTTTTAGCAAAGCCATGACAAATAGGGTTTCCCCTATAGGACATAGGCTGTTGGCCCCATGCCAGTCTGCTTTTGTGAGAGGTAGATTTATACTCGAAAGTGTAGTGACTGCTCATGAGGCTATTCATGAAGTTCATAAATCTAAAGAACCTAGGATTGTTCTCAAGTTAGATTATGAAAAAGCGTATGATCGTGTCAACTGGGACTTCCTAGTGGAAATGTTAACTTCCAGAGGCTTTGGCCCTAAGTGGATTAGGTGGAACTTGTCAATTCTTAAACAAAGCTCTTTCTGTGTTAAAATTAACGATGTTCTAAGTCCTTATTTTGTGGGGGGGAAAGGGCTGGAACAAGGAGACCCTAGTTCCCCTATGCTATTCAATTTGGTGGCAAATGTATTCTCTCGAATGCTGATGAAGGCGGTCAATAACAATATAATATCTAGGATTGTTCCCCATATTATCCCGCATGGTCTTATCTGCTTGCAGTATGCAGATGACACGATATTGTTTCTCGACCCGAAAACTGAGTATGTAAAAAAACTTAAAATGGTTGCTTGCTTGTTTTGAAATCCTTTCTGGGTTGAAAATCAATTATGATAAGTGTGAAGTAGTGCCAATTAATATTAATACTGATGAGGCTAAACTATTATCCCAAATTTTCTGCTGTAAGATGGGAGATTTCCCTCTCAAATACTTGGGGGTTCCTCTCCACTACCTTATACTAAGAAGGGAGGATATCCAGTACATTATAGATAAAATCATCAAAAGGATTTGTGGTTGGAAGGGGAGGTTACTCAGTTATGAGGCGAAACTTGTACTGCTTAAAGCATGTATCACTAGCATTCCGATGTACTTGATGTCTGTGATAAAATTTCCTAAATGGGCTATAAATGCTATCACATCTCAGATGGCTCACTTCTTTTGGGGTGACCAGGGAGATGAGCACAAATATCATCTTGCTAAATGGGGGATGATTTCTCAGAAAAAAGAGTTTGGGGGCTTGGGGATTCCCAACTTAAGAGAGTTCAACATGGCCTTGCTAGCCTCTTGGGCAAAAAGATACTTCATAAACCATGATAATGATTGGGGGAGACTAGTTGATCATAAATATAGAACTTGTTGGAAATATGCCCTAGAGGCAATAATAAAAGCATTATTATTATATTTCCTTGTTCATGATAATTGTCTTTTATTCATGCTATAATTGTGTTATCCGGAAATCGTAATACATGTGTGAATTCATAGACACCAACATGTCCCTAGTAAGCCTCTAGTTGACTAGCTCGTTGATCAACAGATAGTCATGGTTTCCTGACTATGGACATTGGATGTCATTGATAACGAGATCACATCATTAGGAGAATGATGTGATGGACAAGACCCAATCCTAAACATAGCACAAGATCGTATAGTTCGTTTGCTAGAGTTTTTCCAATGTCAAGTATCTTTTCCTTAGACCATGAGATCGTGTAACTCCCGGATACCGTAGGGGTGCTTTGGATGTGCCAAACGTCACAACATAACTGGGTGACTATAAAGGTACATTACAGGTATCTCCGAAAGTGTCTATTGGGTTGGCACGAATCGAGACTGGGATTTGTCACTCCGTATGACGGAGAGGTATCTCTGGGCCCACTCGGTAATGCATCATCATAATGAGCTCAAAGTGACCAAGTGTCTGGTCACGGGATCATGCATTACGGTACGAGTAAAGTGACTTGCCGGTAACGAGATTGAACGAGGTATTGGGATACCGACGATCGAATCTTGGGCAAGTAACGTACCGATTGACAAAGGGAATTGTATACGGGGTTGCTTGAATCCTCGACATCGTGGTTCATCCGATGAGATCATCGAGGAGCATGTGGGAGCCAACATGGGTATCCAGATCCCGCTGTTGGTTATTGACCGGAGAGCCGTCTCGGTCATGTCTACATGTCTCCCAAACCCGTAGGGTCTACACACTTAAGGTTCGGTGATGCTAGGGTATTAGAGATATGAATATGCAGTAACCCAAAAGTTTTTCGGAGTCCCGGATGAGATCTTGGACGTCACGAGGAGTTCCGGAATGGTCCGGAGGTGAAGAATTATATATAGGAAGTGCAGTTTCGGCCATCGAGAGAGTTTCGAGGTCACCGGTATTGTACCGGGACCACCGAAAGGGTCCCGGGGGTCCACCAGGTGGGGCAACCCATCCCGGAGGGCCCCATGGGCCAAAGTGGGGAGGGGAACCAGCCCATAGTGGGCTGGTGTGCCCCCCTAGGCCCATCCCATGCGCCTAGGGTTGGAACCCTAGGGGTGGGGGGGCGCCCCACCTTGCCTTGGGGGCTACTCCACCCTTGGCCGCCGCCCCCCCTAGGAGATCCCATATCCTAGGGCCGGCGCCCCCCTAGGGGAGCCTATATAAAGGGGGGGGGAGGGAGGGGGCAGCCATACCTTGAGTCTTGGCGCCTCCTTCTCCCCTGCTACACCTCTCTCTCTCGCAGTATACGGCGAAGCCCTGATGCTGTGACGCCCTGCATCCACCACCACACCGTCGTGCTGCTGGATCTTCATCAACCTCTCCTCCCCCCTTGCTGGATCAAGAAGGAGGAGACGTCACGCTGACCGTACGTGTGTTGAACACGGAGGTGCCGTCCGTTCGGCGCTAGGATCTCCGGTGATTTGGATCACGTCAAGTACGTCTTCCTCATCCCCGTTCTTTGAACGCTTCCGCGCGTGATCTACAAAGGTATGTAGATGCAATCCGATCACTCATTGCTAGATGAACTCATAGATGGATCTTGGTGAAACCGTAGGAAAATTTTTGTTTTCTGCAACGTTCCCCAACAGTGGCATCATGAGCTAGGTCTATGCGTAGTTCTCCTTGCACGAGTAGAACACAATTTGTTGTGGGCGTAGATGTTGTCAACTTTCTTGCCGCTACTAGTTTATCTTGCTTCAGCGGTATTGTGGGATGAAGCGTCCCTGACCGACCTTACACGTACGCTTACGTGAGACTGGTTCCACCGACTGACATGCACTAGTTGCATAAGGTGGCTAGCGGGTGTCTGTCTCTCCCACTTTAGTTGGAGCGGATTCGATGAAAAGGGTCCTTATGAAGGGTAAATAGAAGTTGACAAATCACGTTGTGGCTATTATGTAGGCAAGAAAACGTTCTTGCTAGAACCCTTTTGCAGCCACGTAAAACTTGCAACAACAATTAGAGGACGTCTAACTTGTTTTTGCCGCAAGTGATTTGTGATGTGATATGGCCAAAGTTGTGATGAATGATGAATGATATATATGTGATGTATGAGATCATGTTCTTGTAATAGGAATCACGACTTGCATGTCGATGAGTATGACAACCGGCAGGAGCCATAGGAGTTGTCTTTATTTTTTGTATGACCTGCGTGTCATTGAGAAACGCCATGTAAATTACTTTACTTTATTGCTAAACGCGTTAGCCATAGTAGTAGAAGTAATAGTTGGAGAGCAACTTCATGGAGACACGATGATGGAGATCATGGTGTCATGCCGGTGACAAGATGATCATGGAGCCCCAAGATGGAGATCAAAGGAGCTATGTGATATTGGCCATATCATGTCACTATTATTATTTGATTGCATGTGATGTTTATCATGTTTTTGCATCTTGTTTACTTAGAACGGCGGTAGTAAATAAGATGATCCCTCATAATAATTTCAAGAAAGTGTTCCCCCTAACTGTGCACCGTTGCGACAGTTCGTTGTTTTGAAGCACCACGTGATGATCGGGTGTGATAGATTCCAATGTTCACATACAACGGGTGTAAGACAGATTTACACACGCGAAACACTTAGGTTGACTTGACGAGCCTAGCATGTACAAACATGGCCTCGGAACACAGAAGACCGAAAGGTCGAGCATGAGTCGTATAGAAGATACGATCAACATGAAGATGTTCACCGATGTTGACTAGTCCGTCTCACGTGATGATCGGACACGGCCTAGTTAATTTGGATCATGTTATACTTAGATGACTGGAGGGATGTCCATCTAAGTGGGAGTTCATTGAATAATTTGATTAGATGAACTTAATTGTCATGAAATTAGTCTAAAATCTTTACAATATGTCTTGTAGATCAAATGGCCAACATTGTCCTCAACTTCAACGCGTTCCTAGAGAAAACCAAGCTGAAAGATGATGGCAACAACTATACGGACTGGGTCCGGAACCTGAGGATCATCCTCATAGCTGCCAAGAAAGATTATGTCCTAGAAGCACCGCTAGGTGACCCACCCGTCCCACAGAACCAAGACGTTATGAATGCTTGGCAGACACGTGCTGATGATTACTCCCTCGTTCAGTGCGGCATGCTTTACAGCTTAGAACCGGGGCTCCAAAAGCGTTTTGAGCGACACGGAGCATATGAGATGTTCGAAGAGCTGAAAATGGTTTTCCAAGCTCATGCCCGGGTCGAGAGATATGAAGTCTCCGACAAGTTCTTCAGCTGTAAGATGAAGGAAAATAGTTCTGTCAGTGAGCACATACTCACTATGTCTGGGTTACATAACCGCTTAACTCAGCTGGGAGTTAATCTTCCGGATGACGCGGTCATTGACAGAATCTTCCAGTCGCTCCCACCAAGCTATAAGAGCTTTGTGATGAACTTCAATATGCAAGGGATGGAAAAGACCATTCCTGAAGTATTTGCAATGCTGAAATCAGCAGAGGTAGAAGTCAAAAAGGACCATCAAGTGTTGATGGTGAATAAAACCACTAAGTTTAAGAAAGGCAAGGGTAAGAAGAACTTCAACAAGGACGGCAAGCGAGTTGCCGCGCCTGGTAAGTAAGCTGCCGGGAAGAAGCCAAAGAATGGACCCAAGCCCGAGACTGAGTGTTTTTATTGCAAGGGAAGTGGTCACTGGAAGCGGAACTGCCCCAAATACTTAGCGGACAAGAAGGCCGGCAAAACGAAAGGTATATGTGATATACATGTAATTGATGTGTACCTTACCAATACTCGTAGTAGCTCCTGGGTATTTGATACCGGTGCAGTTGCTCACATTTGTAACTCAAAGCAGGAGCTGTGGAATAAGCGAAGATTGGCGAAGGACGAGGTGACGATGCACGTCGGGAATGGTTCCAAGGTCGATGTGATCGCCGTCGGCACGCTACCTGTACATTTACCTACGGGATTAGTTTTGAACCTCAATAATTGTTATTTAGTGCCAAGTTTGAGCATGAACATTGTATCAGGATCTCGTTTAATACGAGATGGCTACTCATTTAAATCCAAGAGTAATGGTTGTTCTATTTATATGAGAGATATGTTTTATGGTCATGCTCCTATGGTGAATGGTTTATTATTAATGAATCTCGAGCGTAATTGTGACGCCCCCGATTTAATCGTACACTAATCATACACGCAAACGTGTACGATCAAGATCAGGGACTCACGGAAAGATATCACAACACAACTCTACAAATGAAATAAGTCATACAAGCATCATATTACAAGCCAGGGGCCTCGAAGGCTCGAATACAAGAGCTCGATCATAGACAACACAGCGGAAGCAACAATATCTGAGTACAGACATAAGTTAGACAAGTCTGCCTTAAGAAGGCTAGCTCAAACTGGGATACAGATCGAAAGAGACACATGCCTCCTGCCTGGGATCCTCCTAACTACTCCTGGTCGTCGTCAGCGGGCATCACGTAGTAGTAGGCACCTCCGGTGTAGTAGGAGTCGTCGTCGAAGGTGGCGTCTGGCTCCTAGGCTCCAACATCTGGTTGCGACAACTAGGTAGAAGGGATAGGGGGAAAAGAGGGAGAAAGCAACCGTGAGTACTCATCCAAAGTACCCGCAAGCAAGGAGCTATACTACATATGTATGCATTGGTATCAAATGGAATATGGGTATCATATGTGGACTGAACTGCAGAAAGCCGGAATAAGGGGGGGATAGCTAGTCCTTTCGAAGACTACGCTTCTGGCAGCCTTCGTCCTGCAGCATGTAGAAGAGAGTAGACTGAAGTGCTCCAAGTAGCATCGCATAGCATAATCCTAACTGATGATCCTCCCCTCGTCGCCCTGTGAGAGAGCGATCACCGGCTGTATCTGGCACTTGGAAGGGTGTGTTTTATTAAGTATCCGGTTCTAGTTGTCATAAGGTCAAGGTACAACTCCAAGTCGTCCTGTTACCGAAGATCACGGCTATTCGAATATATTAACTTTCCTGCAGGGGTGCACCACATAACCCAACACGCTCGATCCCATTTGGCCGGACACACTTTTCTGGGTCATGCCCGGCCTTGGAAGATCAACACGTTGCAGCCCCACCTAGACCAACAGAGAGGTCAGCACGCCGGTCTAAACCTAAGCGCCCAGGGGTCTGCGCCCATCGCCCTTAGCACACCTGCACGTTGCGTGGGCGGCCGGAAGCAGACCTAGCCTAGTAGGCGTTCCAGTCCAATCCAGCGCGCGCTGCTCCGTTGCTGACGTCACGAAGGATTCGGCTGATACAACGACGTCGAGTGCCCATAACTGTCCCCGCGTAGATGGTTAGTGCGTATAGGCCAGTAGCCAGACTCAGATCAAATACCAAGATCTCGTTAAACGTGTTAAGTATCTGCGAATGCCGACCGGGGCCAGGCCCACCTTTCTCCTAGGTGGTCTCAACCTGCCCTGTCGCTCCGCCTCAAAGTAACCGTCGGGGGCCGTCGGGAACCCAGGCCCACCTCTACCGGGATGGAGCCACCTGCCCCTTCAGCCCCCATCTCCGAACAGTATCACAGGTAATGTAACTGTGTAAAGTATATCGTATATGCCCGTGATCACCTCCCGAAGTGATCACGGCCCAGTAGTATAGCATGGCAGACGGACAAGAGTGTAGGGCCACTGATGGAACACTAGCATCCTATACTAAGCAGTAGGATAGCAGGTAATGGTAACAACAGTAGTAGTAAGGACAGGCTATGCATCAGGATAGGAATAACGGAAAGCAGTAACATGCTACACTACTCTAATGCAAGCAGTATAGAGAAAAGAGTAGGCGATATCTGGTGATCAAAGGGGGGGCTTGCCTGGTTGCTCTGGCAAGAGAGAGGGGTCGTCAACTCCGTAGTCGTACTGGGTAGCAGCGGCGTCGGTCTCGGTGTCTAGCGGAAGAAGAGGGGGGAGAAACAATAAATACAATGCAAACAGATGCATAACGATGCATGACAAAGCAAAGCGTGGTGCTAGGCGTGCCCTAACGCGGTATGAGGTGATACCGGTGAAGGGGGGAAACATCCGGGAAAGTATCCCTGGCGTTTCGCATTTTCGGGCAGAGGAGCCGGAGGGGGAAAGTTGCGAGTTGGATAGGTTAGGAATGCGTGGCGGACGAATGGGCTGCGTATCCGGGTTCGTCTCGTCGTTCTGAGCAACTTTCATGTACAAAGTATTTTCATACGGGTTACGGTTTATTTTATATTAATTTTAAAAGGTTTAAATCATTTTTTTGGATTTATTTAATTACTTAATTCTAACATTATCCAGAACAGTACATGTTGATGTCATCATGACATCAGCATGATGTCAGCAGTCAACAGAGGTGTTGACTGGGTCGCTGATGTGTGGGTCCCACATGTCATAGGTGTAATGACCAAATTAACCTATTAATCAGTTTAATTAGTTAACTAGGTACCTAATGTTTAATTAGTTTAATTAAACATGATTAATTAAGTTAATTAATTTAGTTAATTAATTAATTAATTAACATTTTTATTTACTTATTACTAATTTATTTATTTTTAATTAATTATATATATTTTTATAAATCATTTTCGTTTTGGGTCTAGGCCCACCTGTCATTGGCACATGGGGGGTGGGGCCTAGCTGTCATAGGCCCAGCGGCCTTAACGGGCGCTGGGTAGACGGGTTTCAGGCGCTGGGGCTGACGCCCATCCCGTTTGGGCGCGGTTGGGGAGCGGCGGCCACGATGGGGCGGACGGAGCTCCGGCGAGCCACCAAAGAGGCGGCAACTGGCGCTGGGGTGAAGGGCAACGGCCCTGTGGGCACTGACGGTCGCGGCCGCAGCTGGAGCAGGGCGGCGCGGGTAGCGGAAAGGGCCGTCGCGGCAGATGGCACACGGCAGCGGAGCAGCAGTAGCTGCAGGCAGTGGTGGCGAGGCGAGTTGCAGGGCGAGGGCGAGGCCAAGGCGGACAAGGCGCAGGAGGGGAGAGGCGACAGCGCGTCGCACGGGGAAGGAGCAGCAGGGGCGGGGAGCGCCGTGGGACGACACGCAGCGGGCGCCGGTCAGGGACGCCGAGCGCGATGGCTGCGCGGTGGCGCGGGCGGAGCCGCGCTGGAGCAGCAACGAGCAGGGGGGAGGCGCACGAGGCTCGCGACAAGGAGGCCAGCGGAGCACGCGAGACGACGCATGCGGGGTAAGGCAGCAACGGCGCAGCGGGCGCTATGCACGGGGAGGCAACGGCGGAGGGAGAGCAGCGGCAAGGGTCGGCGCGCGGCCACGGGCGAGAGAGAGAGAGGAGGGGGAGC
>NC_041382.1:770164980-770181989 GCF_002162155.2 Triticum dicoccoides | reverse complement strand
GGGGGAGGCCGGTTGGGCCTGCGGTCGAATGGGCCGGCCTGCTGGGCCGAAGCCCAGTGGGGGTCTTTCTCTTTCTTTCTTTTTTTGTTTTCTGTTTGTTTGTTTTTTTTCTCTTTTCTGTTTTAAGTCATTTAAAAGCATTTAGGCATTTTATAAAAATGTGTTTACTTCACCATAATTACCGATGCAATAATAGACATAGCCCGAACATTTTATTTTAATATTTGAAAACTTTTGTCGTTTGACTTAATTAGGATTTAAATTTGAAACGGTTTTGAGTTAACCCAAAATTAATTACAGTGACCGAGGTGACGTGTCACCATTAACGTGAGATCACTGTAGCGTGATTATCTGGGCGTTACAGTAATGCTACACATATTCATAGTGTGAATGTCAAAAGATGTAAGGTTGATAATGATAGTCCCACATACTTGTGGCACTGCCGCCTTGGTCACATAGGTGTCAAACGCATGAAGAAGCTCCATACAGATGGACTTTTAGTGTCTCTTGATTACGAATCATTTGACACGTGCGAACCATGCCTCATGGTAAGATGACCAAGAGTCCGTTCTCAGGAACAATGGAGCGAGCAACCAACCTATTGGAAATCATACATACTGATGTGTGCGGTCCAATGAGTGTTGAGGCTCATGGTGGCTATCGTTATGTTCACACCCTCACTGATGACTTGAGTAGATATGGGTATATCTACTTAATGAAACACAAGTCTGAAACCTTTGAAAAGTTCAAGGAATTTCAGAGTGAGGTTGAGAATCAACGTGACAGAAAAATCAAGTTTTTGCGATCAGATCATGGAGGAGAATACTTGAGTCACGAATTTGGTACACACTTAAGAAAATGTGGAATAGTTTCACAACTCACGCCGCCTGGAACACCTCAGCGTAATGGTGTGTCCGAACGTCGTAATCGCACTCTATTAGATATGGTGCGATCTATGATGTCTCTTACCGATTTACCGCTATCTTTTTGGGGCTATGCTTTAGAGACTGCCGCATTCACTTTAAATAGGGCTCCGTCGAAATCCGTTGAGACGACGCCGTATAAATTATGGTTTGGGAAGAAGCCTAAGCTGTCGTTTCTAAAAGTTTGGGGATGCGATGCTTATGTCAAGAAACTTCAACCTGAGTCCCTGCAGATTTTCAAGTACCAATCATGCAATCTTCGCATCATCGTTGATAGAGATCTTTCATCTTTGATGAGAGGCTTCCCGTACTCGTATCTTTGTATCTGCACCTCCATGGGTTCATAATGTACATCGTCGGGCAGGTAATCTGCAAGATTGCTATAACCGGGTGTCGGTGTACTAGAGTAGGGGTACCCAAGTATCCCGAACTTGTGCACGGGCAGTTGCAGCGCCGCGCGGCAAGGCTTGCCGGACGACCGCCAGAGTCCTCCGTGGGTTCCTTTGGAGCCATTCAAGAACAAAGCATTCAAGACGAAGAGACAAGGCCCCGGCAAGAGGATCTTGCCGGGAAGAGACAAGGCCCCGGCAAGAGGAGCTTGCTGGGAAGGCCAACCACGGCACTTCAAGAAACTTGCCGCGATGCACCGCACGTCCCGGCAAGGTCCGGTGAGCGACAAGCTTCTGGACTCGACAAGACGACGACCCCGACAAGGTATTCGCCGGGGGCCCGCTGCCACTCTGTACCCACGCTCCAGCGCACCCACCCGCGCGTCGCCATGAGGCTTCCTCAGGGGCGCGTGGCGGGAGCCTGTGCAGCCAGGGGTACGCGGTGGCAAGCGGAGATGAAGAGAAGGCCATCGTGGCAAACGGTGGCGCTCCTAACGGTCACTTTTTGCACTGTTTAGGCAACTCAGACGGGCATTCAATGACCTTGTCCCCTGCCGTCAGAGTTAGGTAGGGTGCACTGTGTCCACAGTAGTGGTAGCTGCACCTACCGCATCCTTTTCCATTTTTACCCTTCTAGTCTACGTTGCCACCTGTCGGGGACCCCTTGAAAGTATAAAAGGAGGCCCAAGTGCAACGTAGAAGGGGTTCGGCTCATTCGAAACATCAGGAACACTCTCACGCTCGGTCTGGCAGCGTCCATCGCTCCTGAGCAAGAATTCAATACACACAAACAAGCAGCAGTAGGGTTTTACGCATCCGTGCGGCCCGAAGCTGGGTAAAACTGCTCGCGTGTACTGCCTCGATCCGCTCTTTGCGCGGCCTCCGCCCCCCTCCGAACCGAAAGGGGCCCGGTCCCCATAGGTGTTGGTGGATCAGTTTAACCAACATCTTTGGCGCACCAGGTAGGGGGCGTCGAGATTGTGCGAACCCGATCCGGCGTGCACGCGAGCTAAATCTTCATCGTCTTCATCGACATGCCACCGAAGAAGAAGGATTCGGAGGCAGCTGTTCCGTCTGCATCGCTTTCACCGCCTCCGGAGCAAACGGGTGGTGGAGTGGACGCCGGCGGAAGAATGGGCGTCGACGAGGGAGCCCTCAGTGCGGCCAAGTCCAAGGACAAGGCAGCACAGACCTCGGCGTCCATGCGCGCACCGCGCCCCTCTCAGGAGGCGCGGGACCAGCAGCGTCATGGCGTTCGCAGCGCCATACGTCCGCTGGGCCAAGATCAAGCTGGTGGTTCTCGTGGCGCTCAAGACCAACATGCACGTCAACATGCTGGCTCGAGCGAAGTACGGTCGCCTGGACGGGGCACTGCTCCTTCTAACATGGTTAGGAGTCCGAGCACGCCCCACTCCTCGCACCGTTCACCTCCGCCGCCCACCACTCCAGCAGAAGCCTTGGCGCGAGCTCAACTGCTCCTAGACTATCCTCCGACGGCGGACAAGACCGACGAATGGAGGGCCACTATCCAGATCCTCATCGGCTTCGCCAACGGCGACACTGCGCGGCAACCAAGCACCTCGCTGCCGCGGCAGGACAGCCGGACGCGAGCCGATGGCAACAAGACCGGGGGAGGTGCGACTTCCATGCACTCTCCACTACGAAGGCCAAAATCGCCGACTCGCCGGGTCCACCCCGACAGCGGCTCCACCGCGTCGTCGGACCCACGAGCTCGTCGCGACCAGCGTCAAGTTCTCCATGAACGACAACAAGAAGACGCTCGAACCCGCATCGAGCGCCAAAGAGAAGCGCGACATCAATCCAACAAGCGCGCTGGGCCCTCTGTTGACATGCATGCGCCAGGAGAACCAGGCGATCTGCCGTACGCAGTAGCTTGTCCTGCGTTCACCCGTGAGCTGCGGCAAGTCCAGTGGCCCAGCACAAAGAATTTCAAACCAGACGTACCAGAGAAGTACGATGGCAAGACGCATCCGTCGGAGTTTCTCAGCATCTACACCATCGCGGTGCAGGCTGCCAGGGGACGGGACGACAAGATCCTTGCCAACTACTTCCCGCTGGTACTCAAGCCCAACGTCAGGTCTTGGCTCATGCACTTGCCGGACAATTCCATCTCCTCTTGGGCAGATTTATGCCATCAGTTTGTCGGCGCCTTTACAGGCGGCCACAAGCCACATGGCCAAGAGAGCGATCTTCATCTGCTCGCCCAGAAGGAAGGAGAGCCACTGCGCAAGTACATTCAGAGATTCAGCCGTGTACAGCACAACATCCCAGACGTCCACCCCGCCGCGATCATCAGCGCGTTCCATCAGAACGTGCGAAACCGAAGGATGAGGGAGGAGATGGCGATGTGTAAGATCAGAGACGTCAGCGAGCTTTACGCCCTGGCCGACAAGTGTGCACGCGCTGAAGAGGGGAGGAGGCTCCCCGAAGAGAGTACAGGAGCAGGAGGATCCGACAGTGAGGATGCCGCCCCGACAAGGAAAGGCCGGCGGCGGAACAACAGAAGGAAAAAGGGTAAGAAAGTGCTAGCTGTCGAGCAGACCGGCAACGGAGGTGGCGCCAAGGAAGCTAAAGCTGGTGGCTCCGACAAGGAGGCCCAGCCTGTGGCGGCCGCCGACAAGCAGGAGAGCTCCGGCAAGCAGTATTGTAAGATTCACCGCACCAAGGGTCACGATCTCTAGAACTACAAGAAAGTCGAACAGCTTGTTGAGCAACAGAAAGCTGAGTATGAGCGGCGCGACAAGGAGAAGGCCCAGGAAGGAACTGGTGGATCCGGCAAGAAACGTCCCGGCCGAGGAGGACGCCGCGGCAAGGCCAAGCAGCAGCAAGGAGACAGACCTCCCCGCGGCCGCGACAAGGATGAAGATGACGACGACGACGAAGACATGGATGATGACGAGGCCGACGAGTAGGAATTTCAGAAAGCCACAGAGGTCCTGTGCGTTGACGGTGGCGCCTCTCTGCATACTTCGCATCGCCAACTCAAGCAGTGGATGCGGGAAGTAAATGCAGCAGAGCCATCCATAGAGTCACGCAAGCCCCTGAAATGGTCCAGCGCACCTATCATCTTCGACATTGAGGACCACCCTGATCGCGTAACTGCGGTCGGGTGTTTGCCGATGTTGGTTTCTCCAACTATCCGCAATCTCAAGGTCACGAAGATGCTAGTTGACGGCGGGGCTGGCTTGAACCTGATATCCTCCGCGGTCCTCCAGAAACTTCAGATCCCTGACAGCGAGCTCGAGGAGACCGGCACATTCCAAGGAATCAGCCCGGGAAGAAGCAAGCCGAAGGGAAAGATCACGCTGCCGCTCACATTTGGCAGCGAGCTGAACTTCAGGACTGAGAGGTTCATGTTTGACGTTGCCGACTTTCCATTACCTTACAATGGAATCCTTGGCCGTCTGGCACTCGCCAAGTTCATGGCAGCATCTCACTATGCGTACAACATACTGAAAATGCCAGGCCCAATAAGTGTCATCTCTGTCCCTGGCGACAAGAAGGATGCTCTTATCTGTGCCGACAAGATCTACCGGGAAGCGGCAGCCGCAGCAGAGCACAAGACACTTGCCGCTGAAGCTCCCGGAGGGAAGAAGAAGACCAAGTCCGGCAAGAGCTCTGATGCCTACTCCGGCAAGCGCACCTCTTCAGAGTGCTGCGCTACCGTCGAGGACGCACCATCGAGCTCCACCGGCAAGTGTAAGAAGGCAATGGCGGCTCCACCTGAGACTAAGAAGGTGTCCGCCAAGGAGGATGGCACTGGTGGTACCTTCACCATCAGCGCCACTCTTGACCCCAAATAGGAAAGCGCGCTCGTTGCTTTCCTGCGGGCGAATGTCGACGTGTTTGCATGGCAACCGTCTGATATCCCCGGTGTTCCCAGGAAAGTAATCGAGCACCATCTTGCCGTCTGTCCTCATGCGCGGCCCGTCAAGCAGAGAGTCAGGAAGCAGGCAGTGGAGCGCCAAGAATTCATGGCAGAATAAATCAAGAAGTTGGAAGTAGCAGGCCTTGTCAGAGGAGTGCTCCATCCCACGTGGTTGGCCAATCCTATTGTTGTGCGCAAGGCTAACGGAAAATGGAGACTTTGTATCGACTTCACTGATGTTAATAAAGCTTGTCCCAAAGACCCATTTCCCTTGCCGCGTATTGACCAGATTGTTGACTCCACAGCCGGATGTGATTTGCTTTCATTTCTTGATGCATACTCAGGATACCATCAGATCTTCATGGCCGAAGAGGATGAAGAGAAAACCGCATTTATCACCCCATGTGGCACGTACTGCTTCGTACAGATGCCTTTCGGTTTGAAGAATGCTGGATCAACATTCGCAAGGGTAGTCCACCGTGCTTTTGAGCCGCAAATACACAGAAATGTGGAAGCCTACATGGATGATATAGTGGTCAAGAGAAAAAACAAGGCTACTCTGATTCAAGATCTAGATGAAACTTTTGCAAATCTGCGCAGGATCAACCTCAAGCTCAATCCCGAGAAGTGCGTGTTCGGAGTCCCTTCCGGCAAGCTTCTCGGGTTCTTTGTGTCACAGCGGGGGATTGAAGCCAATCCCGACAAGATCGAAGCCATCGAGCAGATTGAAGCACCAAAGCGCGTCAAGGATGTACGAAAGCTTGCCGGTTGCGTCGCTGCTCTCAGCAGATTTATCTCTAAGTCCGCAGAGCGCGCCTTGCCGTTTTTCAAAATATTGAAAAAGGCAGGTCCGATGAAATGGACTCCAGAAGCGGAGGCCGCGCTACAGGACTTGAAGAGGTACCTGTCCTCCACTCCAATACTTGTCGCACCTAAGCCACAAGAGAAGTTGCTGCTATATCTGGCAGCAACCAATCAAGTGGTTAGTGTTGCGTTAGTAGCGGAGAGGGAGGCGGACGATGAGCCAGCAACCACGGCAAGTGAATCCAGCGACAAGCGGGGGGCTTCTTCGACAAGCTCTGGCCCTGACAAAGTTGAGTCTGCGCGGGCATGCAAGGAGGTGCAGAGGAAAATGGTGCAGCGCCCAGTTTACTTTGTCAGTTCCCTTCTACAGGGGGCTAGATCAAGGTATTCTGGCGTACAGAAATTGCTTTTCGGCCTTCTCATGGCCTTGAGAAAGCTGCGCCATTACTTCCAGGCACATGAGATAACAGTTGTCACTCGCTTTCCGTTGAAGAGGATACTGCAAAATCCAGAAGCAACAGGCAGGATTGTCGAGTGGGCGCTGGAACTGTCAAGCTTTGGCCTCAAGTTTGAGAGCACCTCAACTATCCAAGGCAGAGCATTGGCAGAGTTCATAGCAGAGTGGACGCCAACCCCAGATGAAGAAATTCCAGAGACAAGCATCCCCGTCAAAGAAGCAAGCAAAGAATGGCTGATGTACTTTGATGGTGCCTTCTCGTTGCAAGGCGCCGGCGCAGGCGTGCTGCTTATCGCACCCACCGGAGAGCACCTCAAGTACGTAGTCCAGATGCACTTTCCCAAAGAGCAAGCAACCAACAATACCGCAGAGTATGAAGGATTGCTTGCCGGTCTCAGAATTGCAGTAGACCTTGGGATCAAGAAGCTTATTGTCAGGGGTGACTCACAACTTGTCGTCCGACAAGTAAACAAGAACTACCAGAGTCCGTTGATGGAAGCGTATGTCGATGAAGTGAGGAAGCTAGAGGGGCACTTTGACGGCCTACAAATGGAGCATATTCCAAGAGCTCAGAATGATATTGCTGATGGCCTGTCAAAGTGCGCCGCACTAAAGTTACCTGTGGAACCAGGAATCTTTGTGCTCAAGTTGACTCAACCATCCGTAACACCATCAACTGGACAGAGCAAAAAGAGGAAGTTGGTTTCTGATGACTACTTTCCGGCAGAGCTTCCTGAAGCCGCCGCCAAGAAGGTCCCCAAGATCGACGCCAAGAGTGCTGAGGAGCAGTCTGCTCCGGCGAACCTCTTGGTTTGTTCCGTTGAAGCAGACGCTCCCGACAAGTTTTGCTCCGGCAAGCTTGCCGGGGAATATCACGCTTCGGCCGAACCGCAGGTTCTTGCCGTAGAAGCGGATGTTCCCACAGCAACAGATATGCCTTTAGCCCTTGTTGTCGAGCCGCAAGCTCCAGCATGGGCGCAGCAGATCGTCCGTTTCCTTCAGACAGGAGAGCTTCCCGAAGAGCAAGAAGAAGCGGAAAGAGTAGCCCGACAGTCAAGTATGTACAAGTTTGTCGACAACACACTGTACAGAATAAGACTCAACGGTGTGAAATTGAAGTGCATTCGCCGGGAAGATGGACAACAGCTGTTGGCAGAGATACATGGAGGCATATGTGGTCACCACATTGGCGCAAGAGCACTTGCCGGCAAAGCATTCCGACAAGGTTTCTTCTGGCCGACAGCCCTCCAGGATGCAACTGCACAAGTAACCAGGTGTGAAGCGTGCCAGTTCCATTCCAAACAAATACACCAGCCAGCTCAAGCTCTCCAGACGATCCCTTTATCCTGGCCATTTTCGGTCTGGGGGCTCGACATCCTCGGCCCCTTTCCCCGAGCTGTCGGGGGCTTTGAGTTCTTGTACGTCGCCATTGACAAGTTCACAAAGTGGCCGGAAGTGGAACCAGTGAGGAAGGTGACAGCACAGTCAGCAGCCAAGTTCTTCAGGTCAATTGTTTGCCGTTTCGGGATCCCTAACAGGATCATCACCGACAATGACACGCAATTTACGAGCCGCACCTTCATGCAGTACATCCAAGATCTTGGCGCCAAGGTCTGCTTCACTTCTGTTGCTCATCCGAGAAGCAACGGTCAAGCGGAGAGGGCAAATGCTGAAGTGCTGCGAGGCCTCAAGACCAGAACTTTCGACAGGCTGCACAAGTGTGGAAGAAACTGGATCAAGGAGCTGCCGGTGGTTCTTTGGTCGATCAGGACGACGCCAAATCGAGCCACTGGCCAGACACCCTTCGCTCTAATCTACGGAGCAGAGGCAGTTCTCCCCACGGAACTCGTTTACGGGTCACCTCGAGTACTCGCTTATGATGAGCTTGAGCAAGAGCAGTTGCGCCAAGATGACGCGCTGCTCCTTGAGGAAGACCGTCTTCAGGCTGCTGTGGGAGTCGCTCGCTACCAGCAAGCTTTGCGTCGCTACCATAGCCACAAAGTTAAAGCCAGGAGCTTCGAGGAAGGCGACCTTGTTCTTCGGCGTGTTCAGTCCGCCAAGAATTCCAACAAGTTGACGCCAAAGTGGGAAGGCCCTTATCGGGTGAAACGAGTCACTAGGCCCGGCGCTGTCCGCCTTGAGACCGAAGATGGCATTCCGGTGAGCAACTCCTGGAACATTGAACATCTTCGTAAGTTTTACCCGTAGGGCGCGGTTGCCGGAAGCTTTTCCAGCAACCACCTTTTGTACAAGTCTTGCCGCCGTTGCATGTAATCCTTTGTACAAGCCGAGCGCAGACCCCGTGCACCAGTAAAGTTCATGTGCCCCGCACATCTTGTCAGTTTTTTTTATGCTATAATCCTTTTTCGCATATGTTATCTGACACTTTGTGCAGCACCAGACCCCGGTAAGCGATAGCGAGCCCTAGGCTCCATATCATTACTTTATTTCTCTGTTTCTTTCTCAAAAGAAGGAAGGTTCCCTCGCCCACAAGGTTTACCGGGGGGGGGGGGAGGAGAAGATAATGGTGTGGACCAGGCCGTTCAAGAAAGTTTCTCCTTGCCGGGAAGCAGACGACAAAAAAGCTAAGTTGCTAAAGTTTGAGCAATCAGTTTTTTAAGTTTTTGAGTTATTTCCCTTGAACGACCGTGCTTTGTATGGAAAACCTGTGCGCGGAGGAACCAACTCGTAGCTAGCTGCGCCCTTACTTTGTTTCGAGTCCGCTCAACAACTTAAGTGAGCTGCAACTAGTTGCGACAAGGTTGCTTCTCGGTAGCGACCCCGCCAGCAGGCTGCTGAAGTTCCGCACTCGGCGCTCGTGGCAAGGGTGCCTGCACCGGCAAGTTTCCCTAGAAAGCGTAGGGCAGAACCATACAAAGCCAAGAGTCGAGTAAAGGAAGTAACACAACAATTTTTTGCCTAAGATAGAGTTATATTACAAAAATAACTTGTCGCGCCTCGAATAAAGTGTTCCCATGACATGACTGGCAGCGACAAGAAAAAAAGAAAACGGACGGCCTAATCTACGCGACCGCCGTCAACCCTTTTGACCTCGTTCACCCTGTCCACAATGGGTGCGACGAGGGCCTTAAGTGCGTCAAGATCATCGTCCGCCGGCAGCCTCTTGAGGACGTTGGTGAGGTTGAGGCCCGGATTGCGGAAGGCCACCTTCACGAGCACCTTCTCCAGAACTCCGGCACAAATCGAGCGTGACTCGTCGGCCAACTGCTTTGGGATCCGTTCCCGGAGTTGCTGGAGCGCCACCGCCACGCCTTTGAAGAACAGAGTGAGCTTGGCACTGGGTTGGAGGTTCTCGTCGGAGGAGTACCCGAAGCCTTCCACCCCCAATTGCACCAGCTCCTCTTCGATGACTGCAGCAATGTTCACGAGGCCCTCCGTCCAGAGAGCCACAGTATCTCTGAGAAGATTCTGGGTTTCGGCGGCCCTCGCTAGCAGCGCCTCGTTGGCCTTGATGTCCTTCTTCAAATCAGCATCCCGTTTCTTGGCGCCGTCCAACGTCTCCGTCAGGGTGGCCAGCTTCAGCTCCAGATCAGCATTGGAATTCTTGGCGGCGCGCAGCTCTTTGCCCTTCTCGGAGAGTTGGCCCTGCAGCTCACCATGGGCAAGGGCGTCCTTCTCGCGTTCCAGCTTGAGCGCTGCAAGCTCTTCGCCACCCACCTTCAGATCAGCCTCCAGCTGCGCCACCTTTACTTCCAATTCCTTCTTGGCGGTCTCGGCAGCCGCAGCCGCATCCTTTGCCTCTTGGAGCGACCCGCCAAGTGCCCGTTCGCGCGCGGCAAGCTCCTCCTCGTGGTTGTCGAGGTTCACTTTCCGCTGAGCCAGCTCGCCTTCTCGCGCGTACAGCTTCTCGCCGGTGAGCCGCTGATGCTCTTCAGCTTCGGCCTTCTCGAGGAGGAAGGCCTTCCGCTCTTCAGCAAGCTGCTCCCGCTCCTCCACCAAGGCCCGGAGAGATTCCTGGCGAAAACCCCAGAGCTCCTCCGCGTGCTTCTCTATATCCACGCTCGCTTTCGCGACGAGCGCTTCCCGGGACTCCAACTTGACTTGATGGGCGCGATAGAGCGCCAGTAGCCTCCGCAGCAGCCGCTCCTCCTCGGGCTCGTCACTGCTGCTTCCCGGCGCATCAACGATCGACAACCCGGCGGAGGCGAGCACCTCCCCATCCAAAACTTCTCCTTCCACCGGCGCCTTGGAGCTTGACGCCCAAGGGAGCTTGATAAAGATGCCCTCGCCAGCCTTCAGATAGGCGCCGGGCTGGGGCTCCTCGGAGCCTGACGCTGCGGTAGCGGCGGGGGGATCGGCGGTCGGTGCAGCGCCTGACGCTCCTGCGGCCTCAGGGCCGTCAGTGCGATCGCCAGATCCCCCGCCAGCTTCCTCGGCGGCAGCCTTGGCGGCCTCTTCACCGGCAGGCACATCGGCACCAGCTCCGTCTTCGGAGGCCGCGGCATCATCAGTGTTGCCGCGCGCGTCCTCTCCGCCGCCCGCCTCGGTCTCCATCGGATCCGCGGAGGGTGGACCTGACGACCGGAGAAGAATGAGAAGTCAAACAAGCACTCAAGAAGAAAAATCAGCAGAAGAATACAAAGAAAGTTTCGGGCGGGAAGGATTACCTGTGCTGGGATCCGCTGTCATAAGCTCCACCACCGGCGGATCGTTAGCGCTGTCCCTTGCCGGAGACTCCTCCCTTGCCGGAGGATCCTCCCTTACCGGAGAATGCTCCCTTGCCGGGGAGTCCGCCCTTGGCGGCGTAGTCGAAGCAGACGACGAGTCGGAGGTGATCACCACGCCCTCCTGATGAAGATGTTCTGCTCCTGCACAAACAAACCAGTGATCAGATGTCAACAAAGGAAAAGAGCAACCATGCGCACCCAGAAGCAGAAAGTAAACCATATGCTTACGCTGGGGGCTGCGTGGGGGGCTGCTCTGCGAAGTGATGGCCGGATCCGGCAAGGTGGTCTCGGGCGCGCCTCCTGTCGTCGCAGTGGGTTCGTCCTCGATGATCACCACCTCAGCCTTGGCCCTCTTCGCCGCCCTCTGGGCCAGAGTCCTGAAAAGGGAGAGTCCAGGGTGGGTCAGATCAGATGCAAGACAGGAATGGCAAGTTGAAGAACTACAAGAACAACAAGGGAATCTTACTCTTCTTCCTCTTCCTCGTTGGAGCTGAGCGCGGAGAGGTCGAAGTTCGGCCCACCTCCGGCGCGACGAGGTGGAGGGGTGGGATCCCTTGGCCGCTTGGCGGGGACTGCAGCGCCAGCCCGAGATGACCCCGCCCCAGTTGCCACTGCGGCCGGAGGCGCACCCGCGGCAACCGTACTTGCCGCGGCGGAGCGCGTCGCGCGGCGCTGCGGCTGTTGACCAGCTTGCCGCCCTGCTGCGTCCCCGATCCTGCGGAGGCGCCTTCTTGGCTGCACTGGGGGCTGCGTTCCGGGCCCTGTTCCCGGCAAGCTCCCCGAAGATGGCAGGCCGCTCGTACCCTCGGCGGGCTCGCTCAACTCGGCGTTGGGCGCGGCAAGCTCTTCTTCGTCTTCGGGCCACTCCCGCTCAGCAAGACTCATCGCCGATGCCGCGTCCGCTTCCTCCACCGTGAACCCAAATTCACCCGCGGCTGCGGCTGCCGCCGCCTCTTCCGCCCTGGTGGCGATGCGTTCCATCTCTTGATCGGTGGTGTCGCGGGTGAGGAGCTTCTTGTCGTCAGCATTGACCGCTACTTCCAGTAGGCTGTCGAAGAACTGCTGCACAACGTCTCCGGCAGGCTCTTGCCAAGTTGGAGCGATCCCGTGCGAATCACACAACGGCATCATGGCGCAGATGCGGTCGCGCGAGGAGTTGTTGCACAGAGGAACGACACCTGCCGGCAACCTGAACCACTCGGGATGCTGTGGGTCATGCTTGAATATCTCCTTGAGTATCCCGTCCAACTCTATGACGGTGAAATTGAAGTTGAGGCCTGGGTGCAACCTCATGATATCTGCCGGGCCTCCAAATTCCCAGGCGGGTCTCCCCCTCGCCTGCAGAGGGGCGATGCGCCGGTGAAGGAAATCTGCGCCGACAGCTCCTACAGTCAGCCCGGCAAGCCTGAGACGCAAGATCCGAGTGGTGGCGATCTTCAGCTTGTCGTCGTCCATGGACAGAGCGCTCCAGTCATTGCCACGCACTGCTGGGGCTTGGCGCAGGGCGGTGAACGGCTGCGGGCTCTCTTCTACAACCCAGCACCAATCTGCTCTCCACTCGTCCCACTTGCTGCGGAGCTCCCCCTCCAGATAGGTCTCCTTCTTGCCGGCCCGCGAGATCCAGGCGATCCCACCGGCAAGAGGTTCCCCTCTCTCGACATGAGGCATAAAGAAATGGCGGAAGAGAGCTACGTTGGGGTGGACTCCGACAAAGTTTTCGCATAGATGGGCGAAAACTGCCATGGTCAGAACGGCGTTGGGGGTGAAGTCAAGGAGGTGGAGTCCATAGGTGTTCATGACGTCGCAAAAGAAATCAGAGAATGGCGTGCAGAGCCCGCAATAGAAGAACACGGCGAAGAAAGGATATCCGCCAACTGGAGCTGCTTGCGAGGCGACGGCGGAGAGTACCTTCCTGCGCGGATGCGCCCGCATCTCCGTCGACCAGAAGAGATAGTACCACTCCCTCAGCTCCTTCGCGGAGAGCTCGGGGGGGAAAGTGGCCCGCTCCTTCCGCAGCGCCTCAAGCCGCTGCGCTTCGGTCGACTTCACAGCTTTCGCAGCCGTGGCCTTCATGGCCTTCCCCTTCCCGGGCTTCGGAGGCATGGCGGAGGCGGTGGGGGAGATCGACGGCGCTGGTGGTGGCAGCAGCGACGGGGGCGGAGCGCTGCCCTCTTTCAACTCTGCAAGCGGAGGAGGGCGGCGGAGATTTCTAAGATTGCAGCAGCGAAGGACGAAGGTGGGGGAAATGCTCCTGTTTCCCCTGCTTATAAAGAGGGACGGGGCGGACATTTCGGCCTTCCAAATAAACAACCACCCACGATCTCTCCCACGACTCCGCGATTGACGCGTGCCTTTACGGGGGACGCGGTGGATACGGAATTAGATTCGGCATAACCCAGGCTCCGCGCGTGCCCGTGCCCTGTTTTGGGCCTGGCCCAACAGCGCTCGGCACCGTGTGTGGCCCAGGCCCGGGGGCTCCTGTCGGTGTACTAGAGTAGGGGTACCCTAGTATCCCGAACTTGTGCATGGGCAGTTGCAGCGCCGCGCGGCAAGGCTTGCCGGACGACCGCCAGAGTCCTCCATGGGTTCCTGTGGAGCTATTCAAGAACAAAGCATTCAAGACGAAGAGACAAGGCCCCGGCAAGAGGATCTTGCCGGGAAGAGACAAGGCCCCGGCAAGAGGAGCTTGCCGGGAAGGCCAACCACGACACTTCAAGAAACTTGCCGCGATGCACCGCACGTCCCGGCAAGGTCCGGTGAGCGACAAGCTTCTGGACTCGACAAGACGACGACCCCGACAAGGTATTCGCCGGGGGCCCGCTGCCACTCTGTACCCACGCTCCAGCGCACCCACCCGCGCGTCGCCATGAGGCTTCCTCAGGGGCGCGTGGTGGGAACCTGTGCAGCCAGGGGTACGCGGTGGCGAGCGGAGATGAAGAGAAGGCCATCGTGGCAAACGGTGGCGCTCCTAACAGTCACTTTTTGCACTGTTTAGGTAACTCAGACGGGCATTCAATGACCTTGTCCCCTGCCGTCAGAGTTAGGTAGGGTGCACTGTGTCCACAGTAGCGGTAGCTGCACCTACCGCATCATTTTCCATTTTTACCCTTCTAGTCTACGTTGCCACCTGTCGGGGACCCCTTGAAAGTATAACAGGAGGCCCAAGTGCAACGTAGAAGGGGTTCGGCTCATTCGAAACATCAGGAACACTCTCACGCTCGGTCTGGCAGCGTCCATCGCTCCTGAGCAAGAATTCAATACACACAAACAAGCAGCAGTAGGGTTTTACGCATCCGTGCGGCCCGAAGCTGGGTAAAACTGCTCGCGTGTACTGCCTCGATCCGCTCTTTGCGCAGCCTCCGCCCCCCTCCAAACCGAAAGGGGCCCGGACCCCATAGGTGTTGGTGGATCAGTTTCGCCGACACCGGCACCATCCTCGGATCATTAGCGACGTTGTGGCTAGGCACCTTGAGCGGGGGGGGGGGCACGATTGCTTCGCTTGTTCGCCAAGCTGGGCAATTTGTTTCCCAGCTCATCGTTCTTTCAGCCTTTGATCACTGACAGTACTTCCCGACCGCTCCGCTTCGGCAAATTCCTTTCCAATAATGCGCTCATAGTTTCCTTTCGGCGGAGACTTGGGTGGTTTTGTCAGGGCAGCCAGAGTCCGCTTCGCTTTCACCGGATCTACCTTCTCCTCTGGAAGTGGATGTCTCTTTCGTTTCAACCCTTGAAACCAGTCGTCCACTTCGGTTCGTGTGATCTCGGCGTTCTCCTCCGGGGTCCTCTCGTATGGTAACTTCTCTGGAGTCTTCAGAGAAGGACCGAATCTGTATGTCCTCCCGCCTCTGGCTGTACTGCTAGACGCCGGCCGAGCAGACGGAGCAGTTGTCTTCTTTACTTGCTTACCAGGTGGAGAAGAAGGACTACGACGTGCCGGAGCAGCCGGAGCGGCGGCAGGTCTCCTCCGCCCTTGCTGACGAGGCGGAGAAGGAGGAGGCTGGCTGCTCGGGCGCGTCGGCCCATGGATTTCTTCAATACTTTGACATTAGGAAACCTCTCTCGACCCCTCGGCGATCCTCGACCCCTCGAACCCTCGACGACCCTGGACCCCTCGACCCCTCGAACCCTCGACGACCCTAGACCCCCTCTCGACCCCCTCATGTCGAAGTTATCGGGTAGGGGGTATATCGACAACGACATACCCAATACATGCATACATACATACATATCACATGCATCCATACATATATGAACAAAATTAATATCTACTAATTAACAACCTAAATAAAAAAAAATAATACATATAGGAAGAAGAAGAAAAAATAGAGGAGAAGACTTCCTCTTCTTCCTCTCCTCTTCTTCTCCCTCTTCTTCTCCCTCTTCTTCCCCTTCTTCCCTCGACCCCCTAGACTAGTTCTCAACCCTCGAACCCCTAAACTAGTTCTCAAGCCTCGACCCCCTAAACTAGTTCTCGACCCCCCCTCATGTCGAAGTTATCAGGGAGGGGGTATATCGACCCCCCCCTCATGTCGAAGTTATGGGGGAGGGTTATATCGACCCCCCCCTCCTGTCGAAGTTAACGGGGAGGGGGTATATCGACAATGACATGCGTACATGGAAAAAATGCTATCCATCTATACATAGATAGCCACATACATATATACATGGAAATAATGCTATGAAAAAAATATGAACAAAAAATGCTATGAACAAAAAAAATAATACACATAAACAAAAAAATACATATATGAACAAAAAATGCTTTGAATAAAAAAATAATACACATATATGAACATCTATACATAGATATAGCCACATACATATATACATTATATATACGTACAAAAAATGAAAAAAAATGATAAACAGGTGGCGGCGGCTCACAGCAGCGAGGTTGACTGGCGAGGACGATGGCGGGGGCGGCGAGGGCATCGGCGAGGGCGGAGGATGGCTCGGGGAGGAGGGCAGCGAGGGCGGCACGGGCTCTGGGAGGAGGGCTCGGGGACGACGGCGAGCTCGAGGGGCGGCGCGAGCTCCGGGGCTGCGCGGGCTCGAGGGCGGCAAGGGCTCGGGGGCGGCGCGGGCTCGAGGAGCGGGCGGCGGCGGCGACGAGGAGCGGTTGTCTTCTTTACTTGCTTACCAGGTGGAGAAGAAGGACTACGACGCGCCGGAGCAGCCGGAGCGGTGGCAGGTCTCTTCCGCCCTTGCTGACGAGGCGGAGAAGGAGGAGGCTGGCTGCTCGAGCGCGTCGGCCCATGGATTTCTTCAATACTTTGACATTAGGAAACCGCTCTCGACCCCTCGGCGATCCTCGACCCCTCGAACCCTCGACGACCCTGGACCCCTCGACCCCTCGAACCCTCGACGACCCTAGACCCCCTCTCGACCCCCTCATGTCGAAGTTATCGGGTAGGGGGTATATCGACAACGACATACCCAATACATGCATACATACATACATATCACATGCATCCATACATATATGAACAAAATTAATATCTACTAATTAACAACCTAAATAAAAAAACTAATACATATAGGAAGAAGAAGAAAAAATAGAGGAGAAGACTTCCTCTTCTTCCTCTCCTCTTCTTCTCCCTCTTCTTCTCCCTCTTCTTCCCCTTCTTCCCTCGACCCCCTAGACTAGTTCTCAACCCTCGACCCCCTAAACTAGTTCTCAACCCTCGACCCCCTAAACTAGTTCTCGACCCCCCCTCATGTCGAAGTTATCAGGGCGGGGGTATATCGACCCCCCCTCATGTCGAAGTTATGGGGGAGGGTTATATCGACCCCCCCTCCTGTCGAAGTTAACGGGGAGGGGGTATATCGACAATGACATGCATACATGGAAAAAAATGC
>NC_041382.1:770155086-770164753 GCF_002162155.2 Triticum dicoccoides | reverse complement strand
TCGACCCCCTAAACTAGTTCTCGACCCCCCCTCATGTCGAAGTTATCAGGGAGGGGGTATATCGACCCCCCCCCCTCATGTCGAAGTTATGGGGGAGGGTTATATCGACCCCCCCCTCCTGTCGAAGTTAACGGGGAGGGGGTATATCGATAATGACATGCATACATGGAAAAAAATGCTATCCATCTATACATAGATAGCCACATACATATATACATGGAAATAATGCTATGAAAAAAATAGGAACAAAAAAATGCTATGAACAAAAAAAATAATACACATAAACAAAAAAATACATATATGAACAAAAAATGCTTTGAATAAAAATAATAATACACATATATGAACATCTATACATACATATAGCCACATACATATATACATTATATATACGTACAAAAAATGAAAAAAAATGATAAACAGGTGGCGGCGGCTCACAGCAGCGAGGTTGACTGGCGAGGACGACAGCGGGGGCGGCGAGGGCATCGGCGAGGGCGGCGGATGGCTCGGGGAGGAGGGCAGCGAGGGCGGCACGGGCTCTGGGAGGAGGGCTCGGGGACGACGGCGAGCTCGAGGGGCGGCGCGAGCTCCGGGGCGGCGCGGGCTCGAGGGCGGCGCGGGCTCGAGGGAGGCAAGGGCTTGGGGCGGCGCGGGCTCGAGGAGCGGGCGACGGCGGCGACGAGGAGCGGTTGTCTTCTTTACTTGCTTACCAGGTGGAGAAGAAGGACTACGACGCGCCGGAGCAGCCGGAGCGGCGGCAGGTCTCTTCCGCCCTTGCTGACGAGGTGGAGAAGGAGGAGGCTGGCTGCTCGGGCGCGTCGGCCCATGGATTTCTTCAATACTTTGATATTAGGAAACCTCTCTCGACCCCTCGGCGATCCTCGACCCCCCGAACCCTCGACGACCCTGGACCCCTCGACCCCTCGAACCCTCGACGACCCTAGACCTCCTCTCGACCCCCTCATGTCGAAGTTATCGGGTAGGGGGTATATCGACAACGACATACCCAATACATGCATACATACATACATATCACATGCATCCATACATATATGAACAAAATTAATATCTACTAATTAACAACCTAAATAAAAAAACTAATACATATAGGAAGAAGAAGAAAAAATAGAGGAGAAGACTTCCTCTTCTTCCTCTCCTCTTCTTCTCCCTCTTCTTCTCCCTCTTCTTCCCCTTCTTCCCTCGACCCCCTAGACTAGTTCTCAACCCTCGACCCCCTAAACTAGTTCTCAACCCTCGACCCCCTAAACTAGTTCTCGACCCCCCCTCATGTCGAAGTTATCAGGGCGGGGGTATATCGACCCCCCCTCATGTCGAAGTTATGGGGGAGGGTTATATCGACCCCCCCTCCTGTCGAAGTTAACGGGGAGGGGGTATATCGACAATGACATGCATACATGGAAAAAAATGCTATCCATCTATACATACATAGCCACATACATATATACATGGAAATAATGCTATGAAAAAAAATATGAACAAAAAAATGCTATGAACAAAAAAATAATACACATAAACAAAAAAATACATATATGAACAAAAAATGCTTTGAATAAAAAAATAATACACATATATGAACATCTATACATACATATAGCCACATACATATATACATTATATATACGTACAAAAAATGAAAAAAATGATAAACAGGTGGCGGCGGCTCACAGCAGCGAGGTTGACTGGCGAGGGCGACGGCGGGGGCGGCGAGGGCATCGGCGAGGGCGGCGGATGGCTCGGGGAGGAGGGCAGCGAGGGCGGCACGGGCTCTGGGAGGAGGGCTCGGGAACGATGGCGAGCTCAAGGGGCGGCGCGAGCTTCGGGGCGGCACAGGCTCGAGGGCGGCGCGGGCTCGAGGGCGGCAAGGGCTCGGGGGCGGCGCGGGCTCGAGGAGCGGGCGGCGGCGGCGACGAGGAGCGGGCGGTGACAGCGATGGCGACCTCAGGGCGGTGACGGCGAGCACGGGCAGCCTGGCAGCGTCGTCGGGGCAGGATCGAAGAAACTGAACCAAATTTTTTACAAATGTGGCTTATATAGATGGAGCATTGTTCACGGTTTGTGCCACGAATCGTGACCAATGGCCCCCTTTAGTCCTGGTTGGTGCCACCAACCGGGACCAAAGGCCTTGTGCGGCTGCTGCGTCGAAAGTTTAGGCCCACCTCGCTAGTTGAGAGGGGTGCACAGTGGTTTATAAGCCCCACTACCGCACCCCTCTCGAGCTCCTCTCCATTGCAGGCTTACGGGCCTAATTGTCACTGCTATGCCTGTGGGCCTATTGGGCCTCCTGCGGGCCTGAATCCTGGCCCTTGGATGGGTTTCTAGTCGTATTCAGGCCGTGGGGGCCCAGTAGGTGGCATTTTTTTTGTTTTTTTGTTGCTTTATTTATTTTCTTTTGTTTTTTGCTTTATTTTTTTAATACTTTATGCTTTTAGTTTTAGAAAAATTATAAACTTTTTGTTAATGCCATTAGTTTTCAAATTTGAAAATACTTTTTTTGTTTTTTTGTTTTCTTTGTTGCTTTATTTATTTTATTTTGTTTCTACTTACAACAAAATACTTATTGTTGCTATTTTTTCCAGTTTTTTTGTTTTGTTTTCTGCATTATTTATTTTCTTTTGTTTTTTGCTTTATTTTTTTATTCTTTTTGCTTTTAGTTTTAGAAAAATTATAAACTTTCTGTTAGTGCCATTAGTTTTCAAATTTGAAAACACTTTTTTAGTTTTTTTGTTTTCTTTGTTGCTTTATTTATTTTATTTTGTGATTAACTTTACTATAAAAATAGTTTTTTCCTGTTTTTTTATTTGTATTTTGCATTATTTATTTTCTTTTGTTTTTTCCTTTAATTTTTAATTTTGCATTATTTATTCCCTTTTTCCTGAAAGAACTATGTGGCGCTTTGGCTCATCGTATGATGTATTCGCTTCCTTATCGTTTCTTTTTCTCGGTTTGGTAGACATGTCCTTCACATAGATAACATGTGCCACATCATTGGCTAGGATGAACGGTTCGTCAGTGTACCCAAGATTTTTCTGATCCACTGTTGTCATTCCGTACTGTGAGTCTACCTGTACCTCGCCGCCTAACAGATTGACCCATTTGCACTTAAACAAAGGGACCTTAATATCAGGTCTATAGTCAAGTTCCCATATGTCCACTATGTAACCATAATATGTGTCCTTTCCGCTCTCGGTTGCTGCATCAAAGCAGACACCGCTGTTTTGGTTGGTGCTCTTTTGATCTTGGGCGATCGTGTAAAATATATTCCCATTTATCTCGTATCCTTTATAAGTCAATACAGTCAAAGATGGTCCCCTGGACAACAAGTACAACTCATCACAAACATTGTTGTCACCTCTGAGACGTGTTTCCAACCAACTGCTAAAAGTCTTGATGTGTTCACATGTAATCCAGTCGTCGCACTGCTCCGGGTGTTTGGAGAGCAGACTGTTCTTGTGTTCATCGACATACGGGGTCACCAAGGTCGAGTTCTATAGAACTGTGTAGTTTGCTTGAGACCAAGAATATCTGTCCCTGCATATTATTGAGTCTCTTCCAAGAGTGCCTTTTCCAGTCAGTCTCCCATCGTACCGCGATTTAGGGAGACCTATCTTCTTAAGGCCAGGAATGAAGTCAACACAAAACCCGATAACATCCTCTGTTTGATGGCCCATGGAGATGCTTCCTTCTGGCCTAGCATGGTTACGGACATATTTCTTTAGGACTCCCATGAACCTCTCAAAGGGGAACATATTGTGTAGAAATACGGGCCCCAGGATGACAATCTCGTCGACTAGATGAACTAGGACGTGCGTCATGATATTGAAGAAGGATGGTGGGAACACCAGCTCAAAACTGACAAGACATTGCGCCACATCACTCCTTAGCCTTGGTACGATTTCTGGATCGATCACCTTCTGAGAGATTGCATTGAGGAATGCACATAGCTTCACAATGGCTAATCGGACGTTTTCCGGTAGAATCCCCCTCAATGCAACTGGAAGCAGTTGCGTCATAATCACGTGGCAGTCATGAGACTTTAGGTTCTGAAACTTTTTCTCTTGCATATTTATTATTCCCTTTATATTCAACGAGAAGCCAGTCGTGACCTTCATACTGAGCAGGCATTCAAAGAAGATTTCTTTCTCTTCTTTCGTAAGAGCGTAGCTGGCAGGACCTTTATACTGCTTCGGAGGCATGCTGGCTTTTTCGTGCAAACGTTGCAGGTCCTCCCGTGCCTCAGGTGTATCTTTTGTCTTCTCATACACGCCCAAGAAGCCTAGCAGGTTCATGCAAAGGTTCTTCGTCAAGTGCATCACGTCGATTGAGGAGCGGACCTCTAGGTCTTTCCAGTAGGGTAGGTCCCAAAATATAGATTTCTTCTTCCACATGGGTGCGTGTCCCTCAGCGTCATTCGGAACAGCTAGTCCACCGGGACCCTTTCCAAAGATTACGTAGTGTAAATCATTGACCATAGCAAGCACGTGATCACCGGTGCGCATGGCGGGCTTCTTCCGTTGATCTGCCTCGCCTTTGAAATGCTTGCCTTTCTTTTGACATTGATGGTTGGTCGGAAGAAATCGACGATGGCCCAGGTACACATTCTTCCTGCATTTGTCCAGGTATATACTTTCAGTGTCATCTAAACAATGCGTGCATGCGTGGTATCCTTTGTTTGTCTGTCCTGAAAGGTTACTGAGAGCGGGTCAATCGTTGATGGTCACCAACAGCAACGCCTTAAGGTTAAATTCGTCTTGTCTGTGCTCATCCCACGTACGTACACCGTTTTCATTCCATAGCTGTAAAAGTTCTTCAACTAATGGCCTTAGGTACACATCAATTTCGTTGCCGGGTTGCTTAGGGCCTTGGATGAGAACTGGCATCATAATGAACTTCCGCTTCATGCACATCCAAGGAGGAATGTTATACATACATAGAGTCACGGGTCAGGTGCTGTGATTGCTGCTCTGCTCCCCGAAAGGATTAATGCTATCCGCGCTTAAAGCAAACCATACATTCCTTGGGTCCTTTGCAAATTCATCCCATTCCTTGGGTCAGGTGCTGTGATTGCTGCTCTGCTCCCCGAAAGGATTAATGCCATCCGCGCTTCATGCACCTCTGATCTTATACTACAATGCACTGCATACTGGGCATGCGTTCAGATCCTTGTATGCACCGCGGTAGAGGATGCAGTCATTAGGGCATGCATGTATCTTCTCCACCTCCAATCCTAGAGGGCATACGACCTTCTTTGCTGCGTATGTACTGTCGGGCAATTCGTTATCCTTTGGAAGCTTCTTCTTCAATATTTTCAGTAGCTTCTCAAATCCTTTGTCAGCCACAGCATTCTCTGCCTTCCACTGCAGCAATTCCAGTACGGTACCGAGCTTTGTGTTGCCATCTTCGCAATTGGGGTATAACCCTTTTTTGTGATCCCCTAACATGCGATCGAACTTCAGCTTCTCCTTTTGACTTTTGCATTGCGTTCTTGCATCGACAATGACCCGGCGGAGATCATCATCATCGGGCACATCGTCTGGTTCCTCTTGATCTTCAGCAGCTTCACCCGTTGTAGCATCATTGGGCACATCGTCTGGTTCCTCTTGATCTTCACCAGCTCCCCCCGTTGCAACATCACCGTATTCAGGGGGCACATAGTTGTCATCGTACTCTTCTTCTTCGTCGTCTTCCATCATAACCCCTATTTCTCTGTGCCTCGTCCAAACATTATAGTGTGGCATGAAACCCTTGTAAAGCAGGTGGGAGTGAAGGATTTTCCGGTTAGAGTAAGACCTCGTATTCCCACATTCAGTGCATGGACAACACATAAAACCATTCTGCTTGTTTGCCTCAGCCGCATCGAGAAACTCATGCACGCCCTTAATGTACTCGCGGGTGTGTCTGTCACCGTACATCCATTGCCGGTTCATCTGCGTGCATTATATATAATTAAGTGTCCAAATTAATAGAAGTTCATCATCATATTAAAACCAAAGTGCATACATAGTTCTCATCTAACAACATATAGCTCTCAAGAGCATCTAATTAATTAAACCATACATTGAAACTATGTAAAACATTTCAATGCAAAAACAAATGCGATCATAATCGCAACCAAGGTAACAATTGATCCAACGGCATAATGATACCAAGCCTCGGTATGAATGGCATATTTTCTAATCTTTCTAATCTTCAAGCGCATTGCATCCATCTTGATCTTGTGATCATTGACGACATCCGCAACATGCAACTCCAATATCATCTTCTCCTCCTCAATTTTTTTTATTTTTCCTTCGACAAATTGTTTTCATCTTCAACTAAATTTAACCTCTCGACAATAGAGTCGGTTGGCATTTCCGATTCACATACATCCTACATAAATAAAATCTATGTCACGTTGGTCGGCATAATTTTCATAAACAATAAATGAACCAATAGTTATAAAGATAATATATATACCACATCCGAATCATAGACAGGACGAGGGCCGACGGGGGCGGATACCAAAACCATCGCACTATATAAGATGCAATAATAAAAGTAAGAAAATAATACAAGTATCTATGTAAACATACAAGTAAGAATATTTTTCCTTTCAGAAAGAAGATAAAACAAGAGGCTCACCACGGTGGTGCCGGCGATGACCTCGGCGCGGGTGATCGATGGCGATGAAGACGGGGACGGGGCGTGACGGGCCGCTAAACCTAGACAAATATTATGGAAAATGGAGTTTGGAGGTCGAGCTTGGAGAGGAGAAAGCTTAAGTAGTGTGGCTCGGGCATTCCAGCGAACACCTTGTGTGCATAGGAGGTGAGCTAGGGCACCACTAAGCCCTCTCCTCCTCGGCCAGAGAAAACCAGAGCACTGGGGTGCTCTACTCGCGAGCGAGGGGTATATATAGGCACCTCATTGATCCCGGTTGGTGACATGAGCCGGGATTAAAGGGGAGCCTTTGGTCCCGGTTCAAGCCACCAACCGGGACCAATGGTGGTGGGCCAGGAGCAAGGCCCATTGGTCCCGGTTCATCCCACCAACCGGGACCAAAAGGTCCAGATGAACCGGGACCAATGGCCCACGTGGCCCGGCCAGCCCCCTGGGCTCACGAACCGGGACCAATGCCCACATTGGTCCCGGTTCTGGACTGAACCGGGACTAATGGGCTGACCCGGCCTGGACCAAAGCCCTGTTTTCTACTAGTGATCCGTGGTAAAAGTCAAGGAATTGTGTGGTTAAAAAGAATTATGGATAGGCTGGCTACGCGGTACAATTTAGAAATAGGATCTCCTACTCTGCTTGATGCTGAGAAAAGACGGCTCATTCCTTTCTTGATTGTTAGTTGAACAGATATAAGCATTTCCTTCCTGGTTGTTGATATCATTTCGTGATAGAAGTTGGATATAAGCATATCTCCGACTATACTTTTATTTATGTAATACTAATAATTAGGCCTTGGTTATTGGATACAGGCGTTTGAACATCCATGTTCCGTGCCAGTTTGGGCACGCGTTGGCGTTCAAAGAGTGCAGCCCTCATGGAAGACGCCTTGATTCACAAGCTGTAGCAAGTGGCAGCTGAGAGAGCTCCACGTTGCCAGCTTTAGTCCATTGGTGGGGCATCATATGTTATTTGTGCGTGAGGTGATGGGTCGAGCTCCAAAGCTGGAGACTGTTCTTTTGAAGGAAAATGAAGAGCCATGCAAGAAGTGTAAGGCAATGGGTGCACTACCTACTCCTGTAGGAGGTATGTTTCCAAGGAGCAAAGATGAGCAAGAGGCCATAGCCAAGCAACTTAGGGACAAGAGGATCGTCTCGTCGTCCTCGGCGGCGAAGATAGTTTTCAAAAGTATTGCTTCAACAGTGGTACTCTGAATATAAGAAGCCGAATGCAGGTGCAAGTAGTAAAACGAAAATGTAATAGACGCCAAGGCAAAGGCTTTTTAGCTGTTTGCTTAAAGGAGGAGAACTGGTATGTAATTTTTTGCTGTTGTGGCAGCTATTGTTCGTGGGGTTGTTCTATGCCGGTTGGTCGTTCCTTTCTTTCATCCTAGATATTTTGATTGGTCACCCTCTCTTTCTTTCTCCCTCTTCCTGGAAAACTCCTGTCAACTAGTATGCACGACTTGCCCAACATCATCGCCGTATCACTACTATTAAAGGGGAGTCTGTCTTCGTCATGATAACTGGACCTCCCCTCCCTCGTGCGTGATTGTCCGACCTCGTCCTCGCAAGATCTATGCATTGTTCATTCCACCTCCCCTTGGTTCGCCCCTCATTCCCCAAATCCCCCGGTTAATCTCAACTCTTAGTTTCTGCAAAACTGCATGCCCTATCGGGCCTCCAATGTCCATATTCTCGCGCCCGCCGTCTACTTGTGTCCCTCCATCTCGCCAGCTGAGTCTGGACATAAGACGAGCTGCAACCACCTCCTCCGCAGCTTCAATCGCAGCTTGTGCCGCTGCGTCGCCTAGCCGTCAGCCACCGCTACCAGGGTTCTGCGATGCAAGCAAAAGCTGAAGCACGGTTAGAAGCTGGATGGGACATGCCATCTTTGAAACTGACTGCTTGGTCTTGCAGCAAGCAATGTCCTCTACTTATGTAGATCGTACGCGGTCCCCTTAGTGTGCTATTTCGTGAAGCAAAATTCCAGCTAAGCCCACAAATTTCTGTCACATAAACTGTAAACAAGGCAGCGCATGTGCTAGCCTCCCATGATTGCTGGGGTCTTCCGAATGGCCAAGTTGTCTGGCATACGGTAACCTAACCGTGTTGTGATCGCTCGATTTGGTCGGTCCATCGTAATTGGAATGCTAGGTGTTCCAGATCAAAAAACATTTGAATACATTTGGGTGTTGAAGCTTGTTTACTCTACCTTGTCATTGGTACCAAAACACCTAGGTTTGTCCAAGTAGATCCCTGCCATGCACAATAATAATCAAGTTCCGTTAGAATGCGCATGGAAATACATAAATCAGCAAAAAGGTCAGTGAAAAATCCATGTTCATCATAATTTATTTTGCGAGAAAACTTTCAATCTATTCATTTTCAATCATGGCAATACAACGAGTAAATTGCAAAAAAAACCCACCACAATTAGGGACCCTAATTCAAAAAATCACCATCATTCGATTTTTTTTCAAAAACCCACCACCATCGTGCTGGCATTTTTCAAAAAACACTGATAGGTTACTAAACACATGTTAACAATGTTTCTGACAGATGGGGCCCACTGTAAGTGATGACGTGGTAGCGAAATCTCACGGTGGTTGTTTTGTACCATAAGCTGCACAAGAGACCCACACGTCAGCCTCTACACTTGTTTCTTCTCCACCGGCGCTGGCAGGAAAGAGAAAATAGCACGTCCGCATCTGACTGGCGCACCACCGGATTCAACCACCCGCCGGCTCGCGAGTCTCCGCCTCTGCGATCTTTCTCCACCTCCTTCCTCTATGCTTCAACACGTCAGCAGCAGCAGCCATGGCCAGGCATGGGGGCGCGGGCGGCGGCGGTGGCCTCGGCCAGGCACGGAGGCGCGAGCAGCCACGCAAGAGCGCGAGCAGCTGCAGCGGCCACGGCCACGCACGGGGGCGCGAGCAACAGAACCGCCCGCGCCCGGGCGCGCGAGGTGCAGCACTGGCCGCGACCGGGCGCGCGAG
>NC_041382.1:770149589-770154529 GCF_002162155.2 Triticum dicoccoides | reverse complement strand
CGGCCTTGCAGGGGGGGGGGGGCGAGAAGCAGCACAAGCCACGCCCGGTCGCGTGAGCATCAGCAGCGCCATGCAAGGGAGCACGAGCTACCGCCAGCTCCAGAGCACGGGCGCGCCGCAGTGGTGGCCGGGGCGCGAGCTCCGCCCCTCACTCCGAACACCCCGTGGGCGCCCTGGTCCGGCGCCGACTCTCAGCCCACGGCCGCACCGCGTCACACTCGGTCGTCCGCGGACCATTTCTGCACCGCGGCCGCCGGTGTTGTGCTCCTGCCACTGGCGAGCTGGGCGGCCGACAGCATGCCTGCTAGGTGTTCGATGAAATTACTTCAGAGTTCTAACGTCCGTCTCCTCACTCTGTTTGCCCATGCCATGTCGTCCTGACAATGGGACCTACTCGGCAGATTCAGCGTCAAACAACTCTAATCGATCAATCAGTGTTTTTTGAAAACTGTCAGCACAATGGTGGCGGATTTTTAAAAAAAAACCGAATGGTGGTGGCTTTCCGAATTAGTGTCCCCAATTATGGTGGTTTTTTGCAATTTACTCCAATACAACACACCAGAAATAATAAATATTATATCTAGATCTGTAGACCACCTAGCAACGACTACAAGCACTGAAGCGAGCCGAAGGCGCGTCGCCGTCATCGCCCCTCCCTCGCCAGAGCCGGGCAAAACTTATTGTAGTAGACAGTCGGGAAGTCGTCGTGCTAAGGCCCATAGAACAAGCGCAATAGAACAACAACCACCGCTGATGAAGAATAGCGTAGACCGGAAGGATCCAACCTGAAGAAACACAAACGTAGACGAACTACAACCAGATCCGAGCAAATCCACCAAGGACAGATCCGCCGAAGACACATCTCCACACGCCCACCGACGATGCTAGACACACCATCGGAACGAGGGCTAGGCGGGAAGAACCTTATTCCATCTTTAGGGAGCCGCCGCCGCCGCCGTCTCGTCTTCCTGAGCAGGACACAAACCCTAACAAAATTCGAAAGAAACATCTAAAGACAAAGCCCTCCCACCGGCAAGGGCCGGGATACACCGCGCCGCCATGGCCCTAAAGCCACCGAAGACGAGGCGGACCGGCAGCGGCGCCGGCGGGAGGCAAAGAAACCCTAAGCTTTTCTTATGTTCAACCATAATTTAGCCAACAATACCTCGAATAAGCTCCCTAGCAACCATGATGCCAACTCCTTCAGCTACCTCTTTCTTCAATGTAGGTGCATCTACTAACTATAAATGTGTTATAGGTCAAAGAGTGAAATCATTATTACATAAAGAACATTTGAGCAAACCAACACATTATTCTTCATATACAACCAATAATAATTGAAAACAAGTTCACCATCCCAAATCTTGCAGCTATGACTTCCTTTGCTAGCAAAACAACCAAGGTGAAAGTTCGTGCTGCACAGACCTGCCATCCATATATTCAACCCAAGCTTTTTGAGAGGTATGCCTGAGCCTATCTTGATCTTTGATTGGCGCGGCTGCTCAGTAGAGGGGCATGTTTTGGATGACATGTTTAGCCAATGCCATGCAGAGTACTAGTACCATTTACTCCAAGCACTCAGGTGGTTAGGTGGTTGAGTACTTGATTTTGTTGATGAGAGGTTTCATGGAAATCAACTTGTATGAAGGGATCCAGTTCTTGGAGGATTTAGGTGTTGAGACTTTCAGCGTTTCTGGAGGATTTTCTAGTCTGAAATAGTACTCCCGTTCCAATGATTTGACACATGAATTTTGTCCTAAAGTCAGAAATTTCTAAGTTTGACCACGTTTCTAGATAAAAATGCTGATATCTAGAATATTGAATAAATGCATTATAAAAATATACTTCATAAAGAATATACTTATGTTCTTTCGATTGATATAGATATTTTTTCTATAAACACTTGGTCAAGCAGAGAAAATGTTGGCTTAGATAAAACCTATATTTTAGGCTGGGGGAGTAGTCTTTACCTCAATATTTCACTCTAGTTTTTACCTCGATATTTCTTCAACTTTTAGGATTTCTGCATCCTGAATAATTCAAATTTGTGGGAACCTCCTCGCCTAAAAAATGAATTGATGGTACTGCTAATGTTGATGCATTAGCGTTTACAGGAATGCTTACTTTAAACAGTAGAAAACAGAACAAACCGGACAATAGCAAGCATGTATATTACAATTTCGTTTACTGCTTGCACTTGCATTCGACATACATACAAGTTCAGAATACCACTATTGAAGCAATATTTTTGAAAATTATCTTCACCGAGGACGAGCCGACCATGTTGTCCCTAAGTTGCTGGGCTATTGTTTCTTGCTCATTTTTGGTCCTTGGAAACAAGCCTCCTACCAGAGTAGGCAGTGCATCCATTGCCTCGCAATCCTTGCATGGTTCATCATCTTCTTTCAAAACAACAGTTTTCAAGTTTGGTGCTCGATCCATCACCTCACGTACAAATAACATATGTTGCTCCATGAGGGGACTAAAGTTGGTCACATGGAGCTCTCTCAGTTGCCACTTGTTACAGCTTGTGAACCCAGCCACCTTCCAAGAAGGTTTCACTCTTTGAATGACAACACGCTCCCAATTTAGTACCAGACATGGATGTTCAAACACCTGTATCCAAGAACCAATACCTAATATAATTACATAAAGTACATATAGTAGCTAGTATTGCCAGGCGATTCTATTCTGAAATCTATCAAGCGATGATATCAATAACCAGGAAGGAAATACATAAATCTATTCAACTAACAATCGAGACAAAGGGATAAGTAAAATTAGTACCTCAATATCAAATATCTCAACACTTGGAGCAGCTTCAAGGAGATTTATTGTCCATAATAGGTCAAACTCAACATATATGCCATGAATAGACAGCTTCCTTAGCTTGCTGAATGCGGTGCGGAGTTGCTTGCTTTCCGGCAGGATCCAAAGCTGGTCAACAGACAAATAAAGGAAAAAATCAATGAAACATTCCTAGCAATAATAAAGGTAAGCAAATATCTTGATCAAGACATGAAACAACAAAAAAAAAGAGCGTACGTTCCTAATTAACCCCGTAACTTCAAAATTACTATTGATGAAATTAGAAGCATGTCGCACAATCTATACTGAAATAGTATGAAATTACCTTTTCTCCTTGGAAATTTAAGGTCAGGGTATGAATTTTTGTGGCACCATCTAGAAGCTGGCTTAAACTAAACCCCGAGAGCTCAAGGTCTGCACCACACACAAGGAATAACTCCTTAAGGGACGGGACAGAACCAAAATGCAAGGGGGCCTCCGAGTGCATCCACGCCTCCCAACTGAGCAGCTCTAGTTTGGGAAGGCAGAGCACCTCAAGCCTCCTCAAGTAGGAATAGCGGACTTCAAGAACCCTGAGAACCGAATTTGGCGCATCTACCTGCCACACCGAGCAGTCGCCGACATCACAGTGTTCCAGACTAAGGTGCTGCAGCTGCTTGCAGCAATCAAATATGATGTTATGTATATCCCCCTCAGCAAAGCGCAGGTTGTAAAGCTGGAGCCTTTTGAGGCAAGGAAGTATATTAGGATAGGCGCTGAAGAACCCGTCCACGTCCCGTGCTTTCCGTAGCATATTCGCACCTTTGCAATCGTAATCCTTGTCGTCCGCAAGACCGCAATGGTGAGGTCCAGTTCTTTTACCATGCCGTTGTCAATGGCGTCACGGACAAGTGGGCCAATGTCATGCGAGTAATTGCCCACCAGGTAGATCTCAAGGGACATTCTTGAGATTCTGCTGCTGTGTTTGATGCGCAAGAAACTCCTAGCAGCTCTCGTCAGTGATGCCATTGCCTGATCTATGTGTTGCCATGGTATTTGAGAATAAAAATATATCTGCTGCCCAGCAGCAACAGGGTAATCCGGGCATGGGGCGGGTAGGAAATCCCTGACATGGAGGTCAAGGTCGAGGAGCAGCCATGGCAGGCTCCTCCAGCGCGTCGACAGAGCGCTGGTCTTTGCCGCCGTCGCAAGGTCCACCCTCCCCAAGATGGAGAGCAGGATGTCATCAGTCAGGGCGCCCAGCCTATCTTCCCCTTGTGGCATCTGCGACAAGACGAGATCATCCATGAATATTTGATTTGATTTTTTATTTTTGCGGTAGAAACTTTCAATCTATTTATCATCTGTCATGAATATTTGATTTGAATTGAAACCACAAAAGAAGATAAGCTAGCAAGAGCTCACACAGCGGTGGCACACATTATTCTGCTCCATGGATGATATCGGTTTTGCGCACATCTAGATGTGCCCTAAGTATTGCACATCTAAGTCCTATGGCATTGATATTGCGCAGAGATCCGTGCAGCTATTTTTCTTTTGCTTTTTCTTTTCATTTTTATATTTGATTGAGTCATTTAGAGGCGAAATAACTCGTGCATAATGATAATAATATGCTCGGAGCCGAGGACACGGTGAATCATGTATGTGCAGCCTCCATGGCAATACAGGGGTGGCAGATCTAGATGTATGTCCGACCTATTGGGATTGATTGATTTAAGTCCAACAACCTAGCTGTGTTGCATGAGAAGACGACTAGCTGCTCTGTCACACCCCCACCTAATACAGGGTGGTGTATGACAGGTCAGGTCCACCCTGATGTCATGTGGACTGAGTAGTAGGTGTGTGCGTGTGTGTGTGTGTGTGGTGCTTATGTACCCAACCCTCTGGTCTGTACTAATCCATCGAATGGAAAAGAGATGAACTGAGCTCAGCTCCTTCGTCCTCCTTCGGTCAACCCCGTACTTGCTCGCGAGTTCTCCTGTGATTCTCTAGCTGCTGCTAGGGACATCACATGCTCGTACCTCAGAGGAAGGAAGTCCCGACAGGAAGAAGGGGAACAGCGATGGCGGCGGTGAGGATAGAGACCGGATTGTGGCGTCAGCGGCGCCGTTGATAGAGGCGGGATTGCGTCG
>NC_041382.1:770122040-770149531 GCF_002162155.2 Triticum dicoccoides | reverse complement strand
GCGCGTGTAGGACCTTGAAGTAGATGTGTCTAGAGGGGGGGGGGTGATTAGACACTTAGTGCTAAAATTGCAATTTTTAGGCCTTTTTGGTTTGAGTGGAGTTTTAGGCACAATTTCAACATACACAATACATATCAAGCAAGCATGCAAAGAGTATATGAGCAGCGGAATGTAAAGCATGCAACTTGCAAGAATGTAAGGGGAAGGGTTTGGAGAATTCAAACGCAATTGGAGACCCGGATGTTTTTCCCGTGGTTCGGATAGGTGGTGCTATCCTACATCCACGTTGATGGAGACTTCAACCCACGAAGGGTAACGGTTGCGCGAGTCCACAGAGGGCTCCACCCACGAAGGGTAATGGTTGCGCGAGTCCATGGAGGGCTCCACCCACGAAGGGTCCACGAAGAAGCAACCACCCACGAAGGGTCCACGAAGAAGCAACCTTGTCTATCCCACCATGGTAATCGCCCACGAAGGACTTGCCTCACTAGTGGTAGATCTTCACGAAGTAGGCGATCTCCTTGCCCTTACAAACTCCTTGGTTCAACTCCACAATCTTGTCGGAGGCTCCCAAGTAACACCTAGCCAATCTACGAGACACCACTCTCCAAGAAGTAACAAATGGTGTGTTGATGATGAACTCCTTGCTCATGTGCTTCAAATGATAGTCTCCCCAACACTCAACTCTCTCTCATAGGATTTGGAGCTGGTGGAAAGAAGGTTTGAGTGGAAAGCAACTTGGGGAAAGCTAGAGATCAAGATTCATATGGTAGGAATGGAATATCTTGGCCTCAACACATGAGTAGGTAGTTCTCTCTCAAAAATAGGATGCTGGAAGTGTAGGCTTAGTCTGATGGCTCTCTCCACGAATGAAGAGGAGGTGGAGGGGTATATATATCCTCCATACAAAATCCAACCGTTACACACAGTTTTCCAATCTCGGTGGGACCGAATCAACAAACTCGGTCGGACTGGAAAGGTAAACCTAGTGACTGTTAGAGATTTTCGGTGGGACTGACATGCAACTCGGTAGGACCGATATGGTTAGGGTCTGGGCATAACGTAATCTCGGTGAGACCGATTACACAAACTCGGTGAGACCGAGTTTGGTAATAAGATAACCAGAGAGTTGGTCAGGTAAACTCGGTGGGACCGATTTGCTCTTTCGGTGAGACCGAAAAGTTACAAAAAGGAAACACTGAATTTTCATTGCAATCTCGGTGGGACCGATCCGCTCTTTCGGTGAGACCGAAAAGTTACGAAAGGGAAACAGAGAGTTTGCAATCCCATCTCGGTGAGACCGAGATCCCTATCGGTAGAACCGAATTGCTAGGGTTTGGCAGTGGCTTATGACAAGTGAAACTCGGTGGCGCCGGATAGGAATAATCGGTAGGTCCGAGTTTGGCTTTGGGTTTAGGTCATATGTGGAAGAGGGAAAGTAGCTGAGGATTTTGGAGCATATCATTAAGCATATGAAGCAAGAGGCTCATTAAGCAACACCTCATCCCTCCTTGATAGTATTGGCTTTTCCTATGGACTCAATGTGATCTTGGATCACTAAAATGTAAAATGAAGAGTCTTGAGCTTGAAGCTTTAGCCAATCCTTTGTCCTTAGCATCTTGAAGGAGTTCCCACAACCTTTAGTCCATGCCACTCCATTGTTGAACTTATCTGAAACATGCTAGATAGAAATGTTAGTCCAACAAGAGATATGTTGTCATCAATTATCAAAACCACCTAGGGAGCACTTGTGCTTTCAATCTCCCCCTTTTTGGTAATTGATGGCAACATACATCAAAGCTTTAGATAAAGATATAAAGAACAGCAAGTAAAGCTTTGGAAGGACATGTAACAAGCATAGGCTCCCCCTACATGTATGCACTCATGTAAATATGAAATATAGAGGCATGTGAGAGCATAACCATGACAGAGTAGGCAATGTGTTACATGTATCTTGGCCATATGCATCAGAGCAAAAGATTATCAAGGAAAATACCTTCATGTTCATGAGTCCTTCTTGCAAACAGTATGTACATAAGCAAGAACTCCTCATACTCATGATTTTGATGCATATACTTACCTTGTGGTCTTGAGTTGGCTTAGGATGGAATGAACCTGCACAAACAAAGTAAGATAACACAGGTACATCCACTAGCCAGAGAAACAAAAGAAACCACAAGAACACCAAGACTGGGATGACATGTAGAGAGTGAGTACAAGGTACCACATTGGATTCAACATGTCCCCAAGAATAAAGATATGCAATGAATTTGACTGATTTCTTTCCCTTAGGTGTCTTGCTCCCCCTGAATCTTACATGGGATATTGGGAGAAGATAGGGAACAGAAAATTAGAGCTGAAAGATACAAATGGATAGAACTTAATGCAAATACATATCAACATGTCTTTCCCCCTAAAAAGACATGTGACATCTCTCCTCTTGAACATCAAGCACCTGGGACATCTGGGATCCTTGAGTATTCTCTCTCCCTGGAAGTCTCTCTCTCCCCCTTAATACTTTCTCTCTTGTAGGTTTGGTCCTTGAGACTTTTTCTCTCCCTTGATGTGATCTCTCTCTCCTACAAGCTTTGATGTGATCTCTCTCCCCCCTTTGACATCAATTTCCAAGAAGGGCTTTCTGGAATCCGTCGTATAGGTTTGGTCCTTGAGACTCAGCACAAAGCTATGGATAAAACTGTGATGCTTGTAGAGGACAAGATTCATTGAGTAGAGCTGGATCAGAAGAAATATAGAACAAGTGGCAAACTGTTTTTCCTGTTGCGAAGTTGGTGGCACCGAGTGGTATGTTTCAGTGGCACCGAAAAGATTCGGTTGGACCGAAAATTACAAGTCGGTGAAACCGAGTTTACATAGAGAAAAACATTTGTCACCTCAGCTCACTAGACATGTAGGATCTCACAAAGATTTGCAATGAATTACCTGAAGGATTTGCAAGGAATTGAATGCAGAAAATGCAGAACATAAACAGAAAGAAAAGAGAAGAAACTGAAAGATCTAGATGAAGTGTTTTTTTGAAAAAGAGAAAGAAACTAAACATGCATGAGACAAATGCAATAACACAGAAAAGAACACAAGAGAACTTCATCTAGAGTTGGGCGGTGACATAGTCACCTATGTTAGAGTATATTGACTTAGGAGTCAAGTGAGAACACTTGATCATAGGTCATACTCATCGTTTAAGATCAAAATGGCGTTACCATTTTTCGTTTAAGCATCTTGATGTATTCACATCTTGTTGAGTTGCTTTGACTCATGTCTTGGAGTAAAGCTTCTCTAAGATGGAATAACATACCTTGGGTGGTGGTGTGGTTCTTGCTCATGTAGTTGAACTTGTGTGGGTGCTCAAGGTTGATGTAGCTCATCAAGAGTTGGGAGCACCACTTGGAGTTTGAGTTCATCTACCTACATGGGTTAGTTCTTGCAAGGAAGAGCACTTGTGTATCCAAAAATGACAATCATGAAGCTCAACATAGAATTTGTCAAAGGATATGTTTGAATGGTTTTGTGCTTCCTTGTCTTCAACCACCATTGTGTAGAGTCTTGGTGATGTAGAGATTGCTCAAGATGTGAGTGAGTCGCAATCTCATGGAATTAGATTCAACCAAGCACCTACATGGGTTAGACAACATGCAAGGTGCAAATATATCCAAGACATAAGATAGTTATCATAAGAGATATATCATGGATTAGTCATAAGCTCATGTCTTGCATGTATCCAATGGAGTTTCTACTCCAAGTTCGAAGCATCAATGATGTTCAATTCTCCTCTCAACCTGCAAAACACTTTCTCATCAAGAGGTTTAGTAAATATATCCGCTAATTGCTTATCGGTGCGAACATGCTTAAGATCAATGTCACCCTTAGCAACATGATCTCGAAAGAAATGATGACGAACTTCAATATGCTTAGTTCGAGAATGTTGTACAGGATTATGACCAATTTTGATAGCACTTTCATTGTCACAAAGCAGTGGAACATGTTTCACATAAATCCCATAATCTTTAAGAGTTTGGGTCATCCAAAGTAATTGAGCACAACATCAACCAGCGGCAATGTATTCCGCTTCAGCGGTGGATAAGGATACCGAGTTTTGTTTCTTGGAAGACCAAGACACAAGAGATCTACCAAGAAATTGACAAGTACCCGAAGTGGACTTTCTATTAATCTTGTCTCCGGCATAATCCGAGTCGGAATAGCCAACAAGATCAAAAGAAGACCTCTTAGGATACCAAATGCCAAAATTTGGTGTATGGATTAAATATCTCACTATCCTTTTCACAGCCTTAAGATGACATTCTTTAGGAGCAGCTTGATATCGTGCACACATGCACACACTTAGCATAATATTGGGACGTGAAGCACATAGGTATAACAATGAACCAATCATAGAGCGATAAACCTTTTGATCAACCGGTTCACCATCTTTGGTCAAATCATTATGTCCACTAGTAGGCATGGGTGTAGACATACCTTTGCATTCTTGCATATTGAACTTCTTGAATAAGTCCTTGGTGTACTTTGTTTGAGAGACAAATGTACCTTCCTTAGTTTGCTTGATTTGCAAACCGAGAAAGAATTTGAGTTCACTCATCATAGACATCTCAAACTTCTCTGACATTAGCTTTCCAAACTTTTCACTAAAGAGAGGGTTAGTTGAACCAAATATGATATCATCAACATAAATTTGGCATACAAATAGTTCTCCATTAACCCTTTTAGTAAAAAGAGTAGAATCAATTTTACCAATTTCAAAACCACTTGTAGTAAGGAACTTGGTCAAGCATTTATACCATGCTCTAGGAGCTTGTTTAAGACCATAAAGAGCTTTGTGAAGTTTGTAAACATGATTTGGTTTCTTAGGATTGATAAAGCCGGGAGGTTGTTTGACATAAACTTCCTCCTCTATTTCACCATTTAGAAAAGCACTTTTAATGTCCATTTGGTACAAGGTGATATTATGGTGATTAGCATAGGCAAGTAAGATGCGAATGGACTCAAGTCTAGCAACGGGAGCATATGTCTCACCATAGTCCATACCTTCGACTTGTGTGTACCCTTGGGCGACGAGACGTGCTTTGTTGCGAACCACTTGTCCATCTTCATCTCTCTTGTTGCGAAACACCCATTTGGTACCAATGATGTTGTGGTTGTTGTCGGTCTTCTCAACCAATGGCCAAACTTGGTTTCTCTCAAAATTGTGTAGCTCTTCATGCATAGCGTTTATCCCATCCGGATCTTCCAATGCTTCTTCAACCTTCATAGGTTCAATGCTAGAGATGAATGAATAGTTTTCACAAAAGTTAGCTAAACGAGTTTTTGAGCGAGTGATTCTCCCGATTTGTATATCATTGAGGATTTGCTCGACGGGATGATCTTTGGCAATTCTTGCTCGAACTCGTGAGAGCTTTTGCTTGGGTCTTCGTTGAACATCTTCTTCATCTTGTTCTTCTTCTTGGCCTTCTTCATTGTTGACGTCGTCGTTCACTTGTCGTGGTGGAGAAAGAGGTTGTTGATGTTCGTCTTGATGCATTTCCTTGTCTTCTTCATCTTGGTGTGTCCCACTTGTGGATGCTTCTGTGTCGATTCTTGGTTCACCTTGTCGTGAAGTAGAAGCTTCCACTTGGATGGATGAAGTACTCTCCTTCACCTCCGTCGGACGAATTTTGCCAATGGACAAGTCTTGGATTGCTTCTGAAGGGTCTTTGTCTCCTACGTCAATTGGCAATTGCTCTACTTGCGAGCCATTAGATTCATCAAACTTCACATCTACCGTCTCTTCAACCTTTCGGGTGAAATTTTTGTAGACACGGTAAGTGTGAGAGTTTGAGCCATAACCAAGTAGAAAACCTTCATGAGATTTAGGAGCAAACTTTGAACGACGGTGCTTATCAAGAATGTAGCACTTTGAGCCGAATACTCGAAAGTATCCAACTTGGGGTTTGTTACCGGTGAGAAGCTCGTATGCCGTCTTGCCGAGTAGCTTGTGAAGATATAAGCGATTTTTTGCGTGACAAGCTGTCTCAACCGCTTCTGCCCAAAAGTGCTTCGGCGTCTTGTATTCATCAAGCATCGTTCTTGCCATTTCGATGAGCGTCCGGTTCTTCCTTTCAACAACTCCATTTTGTTGAGGTGTGTACGTAGCCGGGAACTTGTGTGAAATCCCTTCTTCGTCAAGAAAGGTGTCCACATTTGCGTTCTTGAACTCCGTTACATTGTCACTCCGAACCTTCTTGATCTTCACGTCAAACTGATTTTGGGCCTTCCTAGCGAAGTTTCTGAAGATCTTCTGGACCTGCGACTTGTCATTAAGAAAGAACACCCACGTAAATCTTGAAAAATCATCAACTATAACTAGACCAAAAGAATTTCCACCGAGACTCTTGTAGGCGTTGGGACCAAAAAGATCCATGTGAAGTAGCTCGAGTGGCCTTCTTGTGGTCATGATGTTCTTCACGGGATGCCTTCCTCCAACCTGTTTACCTGCTTGACAAGTACTGCAAAGTTTATCCTTATCAAATATGACATCGTTAACTCCAAGGATATGATTTCCTTTAATAAGCTTGTCAAGGTTTCTCATGCCAACGTGACCTAGTCGTCTATGCCACAACCATCCTTTTGAGGATTTAGCAACAAAGCAAGTTTTAGGTTGTGCCTTTTTAGAGAAATTGACAATGTAAAGATCACCTCTACGCATATCCGTAAAGACCATTTTATGATTGTCTCCACGAAATACTTGGCAATCTACCTCAGTAAACAGGACATTCAAACCGAAATCAGCAAGTCTAGATACTGAAAGTAAGTTGTAGCCGAGAGATTCAACGAGCATGACATTTTGAATGGAACTATCATGTGAGATGGCCACCTTACCAAGGCCAACCACTTTACCCTTTGAATTATCACCAAAGGTGACATATTTTCGAGGGCCGTCATTTTCAGCAAGCTCACAAAACATCTCTTCATCTCCGGTCATATGATCAGTACATCCACTATCAAGAACCCATTCCTTTCCTCCCCGAAGATTTGCCATAAGACCAAAATGTCTCATTACAGATCGAAGTCACTATCATCATCATCATCATTTTATCCATGTTCATCATGATCTTGTGACTCATCATTTCCTAGAGAGGGTAATTCATTAGATAAATGATCATCAAAGTGGTCACTTTTATGAATTCTTATAGCTTCGAATATGATATCACTAATGATTCCAACATCTCCTTTAGCATGCTTAAGATTGGTAAGTTCATATAGACAATTACCAAAACTAGGATCACTAGAGTTCATCTTACTCAAGGCAATAGATTTATGGAGAATTTCATCCAAAGTTTTCAAGGAATGATCGGGAAATCGTTCCTCAAGAAATTTCCATATAGTATAGGCACAATTAAGAGTAGGCAAACTAGCAATCAAATTTTTGGGAAATCCTCTAATGATGAGCTCAATAGTTCTAAGATTGCGAATCATGTCAATATCTTCATCTAGGGTAGGATGCAAAGGATCAATATGAGGTGCACAAGGGCTAGCAATATACTTGTTCAAATGATATTGATTGAAAATTACAAGCATCTCATTTTTCCACTCATGAAAATACTCTCCATCAAGAATAGGCACTCTATGTCTAAGACTCCCAAAGGTAGACACATCCATCTTCCTCCAATGGTGATTAAACCAAGGCAATGGAGACCAAAGCTCTGATACCACTTGTAGGACCTTGAAGTAGATGTGTCTAGAGGGGGGTGATTACACACTTAGTGCTAAAGTTGCAATTTTTAGGCCTTTTTGGTTTGAGTGGAGTTTTAGGCACAATTTCAACATACACAATACATATCAAGCAAGCATGCAAAGAGTATATGAGCAGCGGAATGTAAAGCATGCAACTTGCAAGAATGTAAGGGGAAGGGTTTGGAGAATTCAAACGCAATTGGAGACCCGGATGTTTTCCCGTGGTTCGGATAGGTGGTGCTATCCTACATCCACGTTGATGGAGACTTCAACCCATGAAGGGTAACGGTTGCGCGAGTCCACAGAGGGCTCCATCCACGAAGGGTAACGGTTGCGCGAGTCCACGGAGGGCTCCACCCACGAAGGGTCCACGAAGAAGCAACCACCCATGAAGGGTCCACGGAGAAGCAACCTTGTCTATCCCACCATGGCCATCGCCCACGAAGGACTTGCCTCACTAGCGGTAGATCTTCACGAAGTAGGCGATCTCCTTGCCCTTACAAACTCCTTGGTTCAACTCCACAATCTTGTCGGAGGCTCCCAAGTAACACCTAGCCAATCTAGGAGACACCACTCTCCAAGAAGTAACAAATGGTGTGTTAATGATGAACTCCTTGCTCCTGTGCTTCAAATGATAGTCTCCCCAACACTCAACTCTCTCTCATAGGATTTGGATCTGGTGGAAAGAAGGTTTGAGTGGAAAGCAACTTGGGGAAAGCTAGAGATCAAGATTCATATGGTAGGAATGGAATATCTTGGCCTCAACACATGAGTAGGTAGTTCTCTCTCAAAAATAGGATGCTGGAAGTGTAGGCTTAGTCTGATGGCTCTCGCCACGAATGAAGAGGAGGTGGAGGGGTATATATAGCCTCCATACAAAATCCAACTGTTACACATAGTTTTCCAATCTCGGTGGGACCGAATCAACAAACTCGGTCGGACCGAAAAGGTAAACCTAGTGACCGTTAGAGATTTTCGATGGGACTGACATGCAACTCGGTAGGACCGATATGGTTAGGGTTTGGGCATAATGTAATCTCGGTGAGACCGATTACACAAACTCGGTGAGACCGAGTTTGGTAATAAGCTAACCAGAGAGTTGGTCAGGTAAACTCGGTGGGACCGATTTGCTCTTTCGGTGAGACCGAAAAGTTACAAAAAGGAAACACTGAATTTTCATTGCAATCTCGGTGGGACCGATCCGCTCTTTCGGTGAGACCGAAAAGTTATGAAAGGGAAACAGAGAGTTTGCAATCCCATCTCGGTGAGACCGAGATACCTATCGGTAGAACCGAATTGCTAGGGTTTGGCAGTGGCTTATGACAAGTGAAACTCGGTGGTGCCGGATAGGAATAATCGGTAGGTCCGAGTTTGGCTTTGGGTTTAGGTCATATGTGGAAGTGGGAAAGTAGCTGAGGATTTTGGAGCATATCATTAAGCACATGAAGCAAGAGGCTCATTAAGCAACACCTCATCCCTCCTTGATAGTATTGGCTTTTCCTATGGACTCAATGTGATCTTGGATCACTAAAATGTAAAATGAAGAGTCTTGAGCTTGAAGCTTTAGCCAATCCTTTGTCCTTAGCATCTTGAAGGAGTTCCCACAACCTTTAGTCCATGCCACTCCATTGTTGAACTTATCTGAAACATGCTAGATAGAAATGTTAGTCCAACAAGAGATATGTTGTCATCAATTATCAAAACCACCTAGGGAGCACTTGTGCTTTCAACGCGCCCCCGAGAGGTTGGATTGAGGACAATGTATGGCACTGTGGCTGCTGCAGGTAGATCCGCCGCGTCGCGTTGGGAGCGAAAGGGGAGGGTGCGAGGCGTCGGTTGATCGATTGCGGTCCCTGATCGGTCGTGTTGCCGGCCCCACGATTCCTCGTACGTGAATCGTTAGATCTCTCCCAGTGTCTTCCTTCCAAGCCTGTCACCTCCCCTGCAAAAACAGAAAAAAACACCACCCTCGTACTTGCGCCGCCTAGGTCGACTCGCAGCATGCCACGCGCCCGTCGCGATGCTATCACAATGCTTTGCAGGAGGGCCGCTCCGACGTGGTGGCCATTGTCGTCGAGCCTGGACTTGCAACAAGTTGTGTCTCCATCACAGCATCGCGTTCCTCCGTATGCACTAGCCCCTCACCCCCACGACGTTGATGCAAAAAGCCGGTCATAGCTTTGCCGTCAACGGTTGTAGCTCTGCTATCCACGACCACACCACCACCGTCAACAGTTGCAGCTTTGTCATCCTCGGTCACAGCACCACTAACAACGATTACTGCTCCATCGTCGCTGTTTGCAGCACATCCATCGATGGTTGCAACATCGCTCGATTGTCACTGTAATGCCGGTGATCGCCGTTTGTTGAGATCCCAGCACCATCGTGCATCCGTTGTAGCTCCTCGCATCGTTGGTTGCAACATCAGCCATCTCATGTGTGCACGCCTATTGGCAGGTTTGTTAGCGCAAGACTCGCACCACTGACCAATAAATTTTGTCCTGAGTAAAAAACCCGAAGTTGGACCACATTTCTGATACAGGTGCAGATATCTGGGCTATCAAATAAATACATCATTATAAATATAGTTCACGAAGGATATACTTTTTTTGAGTTGTCATCATGTTGATTGATATTGTAAAAATATATGGTTTTTCTATAAAAACTTAGTCGAACTTAGAAATCCTCGGGTTACACTAAACGTACACGGCTTATATTTAAAACTAGGGCGGGTGGTGGGCGTAGTTTTTACCTTAAAATTTCACTCTAGACTTAAAGCTAATCTAAACCAGATTTATATTTGGTCAAAACCTGTCTGAATCTTATTCTAGAAATAACTTGTCTGAATCCAATGGAATTTAGCTGAGATAGCTCCCAAATATTTTCCTCAAAATCCCAAAATACCGGTGACGTCCATATAGGATTTTCGAGCCATACTTATCAGATATATTTGGAATTTCCTATTTTTCAGGGAGGCCCGAATTAAGTTTGAATAAACCTCTTGGGGCATATTCATAAGAGAGATATTTATACATGCAATAGCCTGCATCTTCTCAAAAACTGTAATAGCCTGAAAAGTAGGGCCAGGAACGGATTCTATTTCTGAGATTGTAAAAATAAAGATAAAAATGAGTATGAGAAAATTAATAGTATTAAGTTCATAAGGAATAACAAAACCTTAACTGGAGATTTTAGTTCCACAAGATTTAATATGAATTAATATAAATTGGAAGTAGCAATTGAGTTCGATTTACCCATCCAACTACATCATATAATTTTAGAACTAGGCATATTAAAATAATATGCATATATGATTTTTCCCACAATATTTAGATTTAGATTTCTATTGTTTGGAGACATTTTATTTTTCAGTCATCAGTAGTAAATGAATTCAAAATTTATTTACTACTCCCTTCGTTTTTATTTACTCTGCATATTAGAGTTGACTGAAGTCAAACTTCATAAAGTTTGACCAAGTTTATAGAAAACAATATAGACATTTATCATAATAAATCTATACGATGTGAAAGTACATTTAATAATAAATCTAATGTTGTTGATTTGTTATTGTATATCTTAATATTTTTGTATATAAACTTGGTCAAAGTTTGTAAAGCTTGACTTTGACCAAAGCTAATATGTGAACTAAATAAAAATGGAGGGAGTATTATTTTTGTTTTCTAATTTTGTTGGCACTGACTTGACCCAAGGACGTTGTATACAAGAGGACGTTGGACATAAAATTAACTTAGCACCACCATCAAATTCACAACTTGACCATTGTATATGGGAGATTGTTGGACATAACCACACCATAAAAACATTCACAGATTTGTAACTCGGAAGCACGAACTAAACCATTTCTGGGTTATTAAAATGGAACAGTTCACCCATATAAACAAGGAAGCCTGAAACTGCCACCTGAGCTTGAAGTGTTCATCAGATCGAAGGCATGTTTGGGAGCTTGCAGTTCTAGGGGCAGAACAATGACACAGATGAAGACAAAGCATTCTATAGGTGGGTCATCATCGGAGATGGGAGGCGGAACAAGCGGTGACTCCTTGCCAACGGATGGTGGACGACATCAAGCGGGGCGATGGTTGACTGTAGAACAATGATGCACAAGGAGGGGGTGTATCGGTGAAGTTGCATTTAGTACCCATGTGTGGTTTTGGTAACTAATGGCAATTCCTATGGACATGCTTGTCATTGATATGCATTTGAAGTAAAAATCCAAAGGAAATGCATGAAAATTATTGTGTGGATTGATGAAAGCCATCAAGATAAAGACATCATTAAGTGTTGGTAATGATTGGAAATTCCTATGGAACAACCATTGTATTGAGATATGTTACATATGTGATGCATGAAGGAGATTGGATCAAGTTGGAATGAATTCCATCAAGACCAAGATATGCATTAAGATCACTGAGTTCTAGTGATGAATATATTATAAGCAAAGAAATAGACTCCGAAGTATCAAGCTTAAGTTATGTGGTTGAATCAATAATCAAGATGTAGTCCATGTGATGTACAAGAAGTGACCAAGATGGCATTTATTGAAGGAACTCAACGACATGCTTAGGCTTATGAGTTCAGTCATGATGGATCAAGATCTTGAGAGAATGATTTAAGAGCGGAATTGTATATATGTCTTGAAGATGAGATTATGATTAACTCATATGTTGAGTGATGGTTGATCAAGTTATGAAGGAAGTAATTCAAGTGAAGTATCCTAAATCGAAGACCTCAATTGATTGGGAGTTACGGAGCAATTTGTCACACCTACATGGTGTTGTTCACACCACACATGGTTTCAGGCTTCCTTGTGCCACAAGGGATCTTAAAATGGACCATATCTATACTAGTGTGTGCTTGCTACTCTGTTGAACTTCAAATTAGCCGTTCATCGCATATCGCTTTTCGATTTTCTGTTGTGATTTCAACGTGGACTGCATGAACATTTTCTTTTTCATGGACATGAACAAATGTGGATTTTAAACAAGTTACTCTCGCCTCAACGTTTCTTGTCCTGAACTAGGAAAATGGGAGAGTATTCAAAAAGAAATTGTTGAGTTGCACACATATGTGCCCAAACAGACTTGTCACACACATACATACTGATGCTTTCATCGTAGAAGACAATAAATCTAAAATTTGTGTTTGGCAAAGATAGATTGTAAAGAATATCCGGTTCACTCAAAGTAAGGAAGAAACTGAAAATTTTGACCATCGTCAGCTCAGGTCACAGTTTGTTGCCGAGAATGTAAGCATTTCTTCAGTATTTTAAAAAAACAGGTCAAGTGTGAAGATAATTTTGTGCTGTGATTGAAGAAAATCAGGTCACGAAGTTGCCTGTTGAAATGATGTTGTATGAATCCAAGTGTTTGGCTGTCTATATCCAAACAATGTCACATACAACTCTTTTGACGCAGCGTCCTTCAAATTCAGCGATACACTCCATTGATCCTACAGTGCACCCTTGAATTCAAAATAGATTTGAATAAAATTTAAATTTGGTCAGAGATGATTTGAACCTAGTAAAATTCTAGACGACTTTTGGAATTTCTGAATTTTGAATCTGTTGGGCGATACCTGTCATCAGATAGTTATACACGTGTTGCCTGCGACATGGTGCCAGGAACGAATATTTTTGGGAGTGCCTAGGACTCATCTAGATGAGATATAATTTGGTCTCATTCACCTGAAAACAAAAACAGATAGAAATAGTACTACAAACCACGTCAGTACACACGCATCTTATAGTATCAATTCAATGGCTATAAAAGTGAATGAGACATAATTAAAACTCAGCTAGATAAGTTCTAGCAAAGCCGAATATTTTTTTGTTGGAATCATGATCGAACATCCTTGTTGACAGCCAACACGTCACGCAGCAGCCAGCCCGGTTCCCGCCAGCGTGTCATGAGCCCTCGCTGCCGTCCGATCGTGGAAACCAACGGCCCAGATGGACTCCCACGCGTGTCACCGCGCTCCCGAGGGACAGACCGCGTCGGAAGCAGCCTCCGATTCGTCCACGTCACGCCGTCGCTGTACGTAGGCATCTCTTCGCGCCATAAATAGCAGCCGCACCACGTCCTCGTCCTGCTACGTACTTGCAGTTAGCTTCGAAAAAGAGATCGATCGATCGCCGGCGCCATGGCTCGGGCGACGAAGTTGCACGGGCTACTGCTCGCGGTGCTGCTCCTTGCGGCCACGGCGGCTCCCCCGGCCGCGGCGGCGGCGGCGAAGGAGAAGGGCTCCGGCAACGGCAACGGCAACGGCGGGCCGGTGATCGGCATCGACCTGGGCACGACCTACTCGTGCGTGGCCGTGTACCGGAACGGGCGCGTGGAGATCATCGCCAACGACCAGGGCAACCGCATCACCCCCTCCTGGGTCGCCTTCACCGACTCCGGCGAGCGCCTCATCGGCGAGGCCGCCAAGAACCAGGCCGCCGCCAACCCGCTCCGCACCGTCTACGACGCCAAGCGACTCATCGGCAGGCAGTTCGTCGACGCCGAGGTGCAGCGGGACATGAAGCTGCTGCCGTTCAAGGTGGTGGACAAGAACGGCAAGCCGCACCTCGAGGTGGAGGTCAAGGCCGGCGACGTGCGGACGCTCAGCCCGGAGGAGGTGAGCGCCATGGTGCTCACCAGGATGAAGGAGACGGCTGAGGCGTATCTCGGCGAGAAGGTCCGGGACGCCGTCATCACCATCCCGGCCTACTTCAACGACGCGCAGCGCCAGGCCACCAAGGACGCCGGCGCCATCGCCGGCCTCAACGTCGTCCGCCTCATCAACGAGCCCACCGCCGCCGCCATCGCCTACGGCCTCGACAAGGTGGCCGACGGGAAGGAGCGGAACGTGCTCGTGTCAAGGTTTTGGTTACCAGTCGAAATTTCAAGATTTCCCATGGTTACCGCGTATTTCCGTGCCCCTCGGTAAATCGCCATACCGAGCAAAAAATACCAGTTTTTTGAAAATTTTGAATTTAAGCACTCGATTTACAGTAAAGTACGTAGGATCTAATTAATGCCATTAGAGTTGGTTCTGGCATGTTCGTAGCAACCTAGTTCCTGTTTTGAGAGGTCTCTGGTTCGAATATTTGTTCATTCACTTCTTTGAATTCAAAATTCAACTATAAAATTCGCTCGAAATATTCTCGGTATTTCTCGGTATTTGTCGGTAACCGTGGTAACCACATTTACCCGTCCCCCTCGGTAAAATTGCCTCATTCGGTAACCAAAACCTTGGCTCGTGTTCGACCTCGGCGGCGGCACCTTTGACGTCAGCGTGCTCGCGCTCGACGGCGGCGTCTTCGAGGTCCTTGCCACCAACGGCGACACCCATCTCGGAGGCGAGGACTTCGACCAGCGCGTCATGGACCACTTCATCCGGCTCGTCAAGCGGAAGCACGGCGTCGACATCTCCGGCGACGCGCGCGCTCTCGGCAAGCTTCGCCGCGAGTGCGAGCGCGCCAAGCGGGCGCTCAGCACCCAGCTCCAGGTCCGCGTGGAGGTCGAGTCGCTGGCCGACGGTGTCGACTTGTCGGAGCCGCTCACCCGGGCCCGCTTCGAGGAGCTCAACGCCGACCTCTTCCGCAAGGTCATGGCGCCCGTGAAGAAGGCCATGGCGGACGCCGGGCTGGCCAAGGGCGACGTCGACGAGGTGGTGCTTGTCGGCGGCAGCACCAGGATCCCCAAGGTGCAGCAGCTCCTCCGCGACTACTTCGGCGGCAAGGAACCCCACAAGGGCGTCAACCCCGACGAGGCCGTGGCCTACGGCGCGGCGGTGCAGGGCGGCATCGTGCGCGGCGACGCCAAGGAGGTTGTGGTGCTGGATGTGACGCCGCTGACGCTCGGCATCGAGACGGCCGGCGGCGTGATGGCGAGCGTGATCCCCCGGAACACGCCGATCCCGACCAAGAGAACCAAGATGTTCACCACGTACCAGGACAGGCAGACGACGGTGGCCATCACGGTGTTCGAGGGCGAGCGGAGCATGACAAAGGACAACCGGCTGCTGGGCAAGTTCGACCTCACCGGGATCGCGCCGGCGCCGAGGGGCACGCCGCAGATCGAGGTGACCTTGGAGGTGGACGTGAACGGCATCCTGCACGTGGGGGCGGCGGACAAGGGCACGGGCAGGTCGGAGAAGATCGAGATCAGCAGCGCCGGCCGTAGCATCTCGCAGGAGGAGATCGAGCGCATGGTGCAAGAGGCGGAGGAGTTCGCGGAGGAGGACAGAAAGGTGAGGGACAGGGTGGACGCGCGGAACAAGCTGGAGGCGTACGTTTACAGCACCCGGACGACGGCCGACGGCGAGCTGGGGGCCAAGATGGACGGCGACGACAGGGAGAGGGTCAGGGAGGCGGTAAGGGAGGCCGGCGAGTGGCTCGAGGCCAATCCGGACGCCGACCAGGACGACTACGCGGAGAAGCTCAAGGAGCTGGAGGATGTGTGCAGCCCCGCCTTCGCCGCTGCCTACCAGAACGCCGGGGGTGGCCATGACGGCGCCGCCGAGGAGGACGATGACCACGACGAGCTCTAAGATTTTACTAGGAGTTGCTGTTCATAGCTTAGTACGATTATTATGATTGAACTACGTACCGACTGACCAACACCCAAAGTCATAAATCTACATCGTGCATTGTTTGGCAAGAAAGATAACATAGTTCATTGTTTATATATTGTCGATTTTCCAAAAATTCCGATATTAATTTCCACGCGGTGGCTATATGTAAGTTGACTGAATTTTCATACTGGGTTAAGTTGACTGAATTTTCATATTTGGTAAGTCGATTTCATGGGGAGAGGAATTGTTGGAGGAAGAAAGCTGGAGGTAGAAGAATGAAGGTCGGTCGTTGGATCTTTATTTAGTCCAATGGCGGGTGGTGGCACAATAAGAGATGTAATAGTATATTGACAACATAGTATATTCTAATTTCGAAAAAAAAAGTTCCAGATGAAAGGGGTGTGGTTCGTTCGACAAATTTCTACCTCTATATCTATACCTGCAAGAAATTTCTCAAGAGAAATTGCCTGCCCAGCAGGAGACATGACGATGGCGCAATAACAGATGTATATTGACAAACATGAGTTCATATGTTTCTGGCCAAACTGTTGATGTGCAGCCCAAACACACAAAAAGAGCATAAACTGTACGAAATGATACTACAAGATGTCTACACTGGGATAACTTCTGACTTTCGGCAACTATGTAATTGATGAGGTTGGTAAGACAACTCATCTAATCCAGCTAATCGAGCTCGTTATGTTTTTTTTACAGTCCTAGTTGTAGAACGAGGCATCAACGTATATTGGATTCATTGTGCCATATCAGTTTGCCGGCTTCAGGAACGGCCAGGCTGAGGAGCACAGGTTCGGTGCAGTATATATTCCCATGCCCATCCTTAATCTGGAGGTCAGCATGGTGCTTGACAAGCAGTTTGGCGATGTCTTCCTTCTCGCGGCTGAAAGAGAGAAGCAAGGTTCAGTTCACATAGCTCAAGGGTCTCGAAAGGCAGCCCTATGATACGATAAACCAAACGGATCTAAGGATATGTACTAACTACTCTACCTGACAAGTTAAGCTAGTAGTATATCAATATGACAGAACCTGGCAAGCTCAAACTTGCCGAGAGTGTAATGGGTATAGCAAACGTTTGCCCATTTGGTGCAGTTTGTGATGCAAACCTACTAAAAATACTTGGTTCAGAATTACCACCGGCTTCTTTTGCTCAAATACACTCACCCAATGAGTGTGGGGCACAGAAAAAAATCAGATAGCTGAGCATTTGAACTGACAAGAATCTCGACAGTATCTAGGTGACCATGGTCCATAGCCAAGTGCAAAGGAGTTCTCCTTTTGCTATCTGAAACCAAATTATGTTTAAATGACTCATGCTCCATAAATAAGAGAAAGATGAATGTTCTACAAACACAAACCTCTTATGTTGATTTCTACTCCAGCAGCCACATGCTTTTTAAGTTCTTCAACTGGTCCTTGCCTTGCAGAAACATGGATGCCAGCAATTTCTCTGCGGGTACAAATAAGTTAATTGTAATCGTAGAAACAATAATTCAGGTGAAGTACTAAATGGATGAAATAAATAATTAAAGCTTGTTAGCACCATGATGGAGATAACTAGTTGCATACCAAATAATGAATCACCTCACTTTTATTTGCTATGTTCTATCAGTTAGCAAAAGAAACAAAAAGAAATATATTATACGGCATTAGGTGAACTAGGCTACACATCATCAAGGAAACATTAATGCAGAGGGAGGAGGTTTAAGGTGTCCTTGTTGTAAACATACTTACAATTCATTCGTTTTGGATACAGATCTCAGTCCGGACAGTAAATGAGTAGGCTGCGGCATAAGCCAGTGCGGACGGGGAAGTCGGCACCGGTGTTGTAAACCGGCACGGACGGGAGAATCGACCGCGACGCCAGCGCAAACGCGCGAGTCGGCCACAGGCACGGATAGATGTAAACCGAATAGCGGGGGCGGCGACTTGCACGTGTATCCGTCGAGCAACATGACACGGAAGAAAGCCAGTGTAAAATTATGCTGGCGCGCGCTCCATATCCATGGCATAACTATACCAAGGTCATGGATAATTATCATGCATAAAAAAATATTGCAGAACAAAGTAACTGTTTTCACAAATTAATATGTGCTGTTAAAACAGACTGGACGAATATCACCTGATGTTTGAACAAGAGATGATCTGGTCATGTCGCCATAAACAGTAAGCCATTGTCCTGTTTTTTTTTTGGACAAAAGACGACCTGTATACTCTACCAAAGATATGCTGGAAATTGCAACTAACTTTTATAAGAACCTTTTTGGGTTTGAACCTAAACCTAACATTCATCTGGATGACCATTTTTGGTCTGAAGAGGAACGAGTGACTGTAGCTGAGAATGAGATATTAGAAAGGCCTTTTTCATAAGAAGAAATTAAGGAAGCCATTATGGGCTCATATGGAAATGGTGCACCTGCGCCTGATGGTTTGTCCTTTATATTTTACCAACATTTTTGGGAAATAATTAAAGGAGACTTTATGGCACTTGTGAGGGATTTTGAGAGAGGGTCTCTGGATATCCAGAGGTTAAATTACTCTATAGTCACTCTCATTCCTAAAGAACCAGATGCTAAGAATATGAAAAAAATTCGGCCTATTTGTTTGAGCAACTGCTCTGTGAAGATTTTTAGCAAAGCCATGACAAATAGGGTTTCCCCTATAGGACATAGGCTGTTGGCCCCATGCCAGTCTGCTTTTGTGAGAGGTAGATTTATACTCGAAAGTGTAGTGACTGCTCATGAGGCTATTCACGAAGTTCATAAATCTAAAGAACCTAGGATTGTTCTCAAGTTAGATTATGAAAAAGCGTATGATCGTGTCAACTGGGACTTCCTAGTGGAAATGTTAACTTCTAGAGGCTTTGGCCCTATGTGGATTAGGTGGAACTTGTCAATTCTTAAACAAAGCTCTTTCTGTGTTAAAATTAACGATGTTCTAGGTCCTTATTTTGTGGGGGGGAAAGGGCTGAAACAAGGAGACCCTAGTTCCCCTATGCTATTCAATTTGGTGGCAAATGTATTCTCTCGAATGCTGATGAAGGCGGTCAATAACAATATAATATCTAGGATTGTTCCCCATATTATCCCGCATGGTCTTATCTTCTTGCAGTATGCAGATGACATGATATTGTTTCTCGACCCGAAAACTGAGTATGTAAAAAAACTTAAAATGGTTGCTTGCTTGTTTTGAAAACCTTTCTGGGTTGAAAATCAATTATGATAAGTGTGAAGTAGTGCCAATTAATATGAATACTGATGAGGCTAAACTATTATCCCAAATTTTCTGCTGTAAGATGGGAGATTTCCCTCTCAAATACTTGGGGGTTCCTCTCCACTACCTTAAACTAAGAAGGGAGGATATCCAGTACATTATAGATAAAATCATCAAAAGGATTTGTGGTTGGAAGGGGAGGTTACTCAGTTATGAGGCGAAACTTGTACTGCTTAAAGCATGTATCACTAGCATTCCGATGTACTTGATGTCTGTGATAAAATTTCCTAAATGGGCTATAAATGCTATCACATCTCAGATGGCTCACTTCTTTTGGGGTGACCAGGGAGATGAGAACAAATATCATCTTGCTAAATGGGGGATGATTTCTCAGAAAAAAGAGTTTGGGGGCTTGGGGATTCCCAACTTAAGAGAGTTCAACATGGCCTTGCTAGCCTCTTGGGCAAAAAGATACTTCATAAACCATGATAATGATTGGGGGAGACTAGTTGATCATAAATATAGAACTTGTTGGAAATATGCCCTAGAGGCAATAATAAAAGCATTATTATTATATTTCCTTGTTCATGATAATTGTCTTTTATTCATGCTATAATTGTGTTATCCGGAAATTGTAATACATGTGCGAATTCATAGACACCAACATGTCCCTAGTAAGTCTCTAGTTGACTAGCTCGTTGATCAACAGATAGTCATGGTTTCCTGACTATGGACATTGGATGTCAATTATAACGAGATCACATCATTAGGAGAATGATGTGATGGACAAGACCCAATCCTAAACATAGCACAAGATCGTATAGTTCGTTTGCTAGAGTTTTTCCCATGTCAAGTATCTTTTCCTTAGACCATGAGATCGTGTAACTCCCGGATACCGTAGGGGTGCTTTGGATGTGCCAAACGTCACAACGTAACCGGGTGACTATAAAGGTACATTACAGGTATCTCCGAAAGTGTCTGTTGGGTTGGCACGAATCGAGACTGGGATTTGTCACTCCGTATGACGGAGAGGTATCTCTGGGCCCACTCGGTAATGCATCATCATAATGAGCTCAAAGTGACCAAGTGTCTGGTCACGGGATCATGCATTACGGTACGAGTAAAGTGACTTGCGGGTAACGAGATTGAACGAGGTATTGGGATACCGACGATCGAATCTTGGGCAAGTAACGTACCGATTGACAAAGGGAATTGTATACGGGGTTGCTTGAATCCTCGACATCGTGGTTCATCCGATGAGATCATCGAGGAGCATGTGGGAGCCAACATGGGTATCCAGATCCCGCTGTTGGTTATTGACCGGAGAGCCGTCTCGGTCATGTCTACATGTCTCCCAAACCCGTAGGGTTTACACACTTAAGGTTCGGTGATGCTAGGGTTGTAGAGATATGAATATGCAGTAACCCAAAAGTTTTTCGGAGTCCTGGATGAGATCCTGGACGTCACGAGGAGTTCCGGAATGGTCCGGAGGTGAAGAATTATATATAGGAAGTGCAGTTTCGGCCATCAGGAGAGTTTCGAGGTCACCGGTATTGTACCGGGACCACCGAAAGGGTCCCGGGGGTCCACCAGGTGGCGCCACCCATCCCGGAGGGCCCCATGGGCCAAAGTGGGGAGGGGAACCAGCCCATAGTGGGCTGGTGCGCCCCCCTAGGCCCACCCCATGCGCCTAGGGTTGGAACCCTAGGGGTGGGGGGCGCCCCACCTTGCCTTGGGGGCTACTCCACCCTTGGCCGCCGCCCCCCTAGGAGATCCCATATCCTAGGGCCGGCGCCCCCCTAGGGGAGCCTATATAAAGGGGGGGGGGAGGGAGGGGGCAGCCATACCTTGAGTCTTGGCGCCTCCTTCTCCCCTGCTACACCTCTCTCTCTCGCAGTATACGGCGAAGCCCTGATGCTGTGCCGCCCTGCATCCACCACCACGCCGTCGTGCTGCTGGATCTTCATCAACCTCTCCTCCCCCCTTGCTGGATCAAGAAGGAGGAGACGTCACGCTGACCGTACGTGTGTTGAACACGAAGATTCCATCCGTTCGGCGCTAGGATCTCCGGTGATTTGGATCACGTCGAGTACGTCTTCCTCATCCCCGTTCTTTGAATGCTTCCGCGCGTGATCTACAAAGGTATGTAGATGCAATCCGATCACTCGTTGCTAGATGAACTCATAGATGGATCTTGGTGAAACCGTAGGAAATTTTTTGTTTTCTGCAACGTTCCCCAACAGTGGCATCATGAGCTAGGTCTATGCGTAGTTCTCCTTGCACGAGTAGAACACAATTTGTTGTGGGCGTAGATGTTGTCAACTTTCTTGCCGCTACTAGTCTTATCTTGCTTCAGCGGTATTGTGGGATGAAGCGTCTCGGACCGACCTTACACGTACGCTTACGTGAGACTGGTTCCACCGACTGACATGCACTAGTTGCATAAGGTGGCTAGCGGGTGTCTGTCTCTCCCACTTTAGTTGGAGCGGATTCGATGAAAAGGGTCCTTATGAAGGGTAAATAGAAGTTGACAAATCACGTTGTGGCTATTACGTAGGTAAGAAAACGTTCTTGCTAGAACCCTTTTGCAGCCACGTAAAACTTGCAACAACAATTAGAGGACGTCTAACTTGTTTTTGCCGCAAGTGATTCGTGATGTGATATGGCCAAAGTTGTGATGAATGATGAATGATATATATGTGATGTATGAGATCATGTTCTTGTAATAGGAATCACGACTTGCATGTCGATGAGTATGACAACCGGCAGGAGCCATAGGAGTTGTCTTTATTTTTTGTATGACCTGCGTGTCATTGAGAAACGCCATGTAAATTACATTACTCTATTGCTAAACGCGTTAGCCATAGTAGTAGAAGTAATAGTTGGAGAGCAACTTCATGGAGACACGATGATGGAGATCATGGTGTCATGCCGGTGACAAGATGATCATGGAGCCCCAAGATGGAGATCAAAGGAGCTATGTGATATTGGCCATATCATGTCACTATTATTATTTGATTGCATGTGATGTTTATCATGTTTTTGCATCTTGTTTACTTAGAACAGCGGTAGTAAATAAGATGATCCCTCATAATAATTTCAAGAAAGTGTTCCCCCTAACTGTGCACCGTTGCGACAGTTCGTTGTTTCGAAGCACCACGTGATGATCGGGTGTGATAGATTCCAACGTTCACATACAACGGGTGTAAGACAGATTTACACACGCGAAACACTTAGGTTGACTTGACGAGCCTAGCATGTACAAACATGGCCTCGGAACACAGAAGACCGAAAGGTCGAGCATGAGTCGTATAGAAGATACGATCAACATGAAGATGTTCACCGATGTTGACTAGTCCGTCTCACGTGATGATCGGACACGGCCTAGTTAACTCGGATCATGTTATACTTAGATGACTGGAGGGATGTCCATCTAAGTGGGAGTTCATTGAATAATTTGATTAGATGAACTTAATTGTCATGAAATTAGTCTAAAATCTTTACAATATGTCTTGTAGATCAAATGGCCAACGTTGTCCTCAACTTCAACGCGCTCCTAGAGAAAACCAAGCTGAAAGATGATGGCAGCAACTATACGGACTGGGTCCGGAACCTGAGGATCATCCTCATAGCTGCCAAGAAAGATTATTTCCTAGAAGCACCGCTAGGTGACCCACCCGTCCCACAGAACCAAGACGTTATGAACGCTTGGCAGACACGTGCGGATGATTACTCCCTCGTTCAGTGCGGCATGCTTTACAGCTTAGAACCGGGGCTCCAAAAGCGTTTTGAGCGACACGGAGCATATGAGATGTTCGAAGAGCTGAAAATGGTTTTCCAAGCTCATGCCCGGGTCGAGAGATATGAAGTCTCCGACAAGTTCTTCAGCTGTAAGATGGAGGAAAATAGTTCTGTCAGTGAGCACATACTCACTATGTCTGGGTTACATAACCGCTTGACTCAGCTGGGAGTTAATCTCCCGGATGACGCGGTCATTGACAGAATCTTCCAGTCGCTCCCACCAAGCTACAAGAGCTTTGTGATGAACATCAATATGCAAGGGATGGAAAAGACCATTCCTGAAGTATTTGCAATGCTGAAATCAGCAGAGGTAGAAGTCAAAAAGGACCATCAAGTGTTGATGGTGAATAAAATCACTAAGTTTAAGAAAGGCAAGGGTAAGAAGAACTTCAACAAGGACGGCAAGGGAGTTGCCGCGCCTGGTAAGTAAGCTGCCGGGAAGAAGCCAAAGAATGGACCCAAGCCCGAGACTGAGTGTTTTTATTGCAAGGGAAGTGGTCACTGGAAGCGGAACTGCCCCAAATACTTAGCGGACAAGAAGGCCGGCAAAACAAAGGTATATGTGATATACATGTAATTGATGTGTACCTTACCAATACTCGTAGTAGCTCCTGGGTATTTGATACCGGTGCAGTTGCTCACATTTGTAACTCAAAGCAGGAGCTGCGGAATAAGCGAAGATTGGCGAAGGACGAGGTGACGATGCGCGTCGGGAATGGTTCCAAGGTCGATGTGATCGCCGTCGGCACGCTACCTCTACATTTACCTACGGGATTAGTTTTGAACCTCAATAATTGTTATTTAGTGCCAAGTTTGAGCATGAACATTGTATCAGGATCTCGTTTAATACGAGATGGCTACTCATTTAAATCCAAGAATAATGGTTGTTCTATTTATATGAGAGATATGTTTTATGGTCATGCTCCTATGGTGAATGGTTTATTCTTAATGAATCTCGAGCGTAATTGTGACGCCCCCGATTTAATCGTACACTAATCATACACGCAAACGTGTACGATCAAGATCAGGGACTCACGGAAAGATATCACAACACAACTCTGCAAATAAAATAAGTCATACAAGCATCATATTACAAGCCAGGGGCCTCGAAGGCTCGAATACAAGAGCTCGATCATAGACAAGACAGCGGAAGCAACAATATCTGAGTACAGACATAAGTTAAACAAGTATGCCTTAAGAAGGCTACCTCAAACTGGGATACAGATCGAAAGAGACGCAGGCCTCCTGCCTGGGATCCTCCTAACTACTCCTGGTCGTCGTCAGCGGGCATCACGTAGTAGTAGGCACCTCCGGTGTAGTAGGAGTCGTCGTCGAAGGTGGCGTCTGGCTCCTGGGCTCCAACATCTGGTTGCGACAACCAGGTAGAAGGGATAGGGGGAAAAGAGGGAGAAAGCAACCGTGAGTACTCATCCAAAGTACTCGCAAGCAAGGAGCTATACTACATATGTATGCATTGGTATCAAATGGAATAAGGGTATCATATGTGGACTGAACTGCAGAAAGCCGGAATAAGGGGGGATAGCTAGTCCTTTCGAAGACTACGCTTCTGGCAGCCTCCGTCCTGCAGCATGTAGAAGAGAGTAGACTGAAGTCCTCCAAGTAGCATCGCATAGCATAATCCTAACCGATGATCCTCCCCTCGTCGCCCTGTGAGAGAGCGATCACCGGCTGTATCTGGCACTTGGAAGGGTGTGTTTTATTAAGTATCCGGTTCTAGTTGTCATAAGGTCAAGGTACAACTCCAAGTCGTCCTGTTACCGAAGATCACGGCTATTCGAATAGATTAACTTCCCTGTAGGGGTGCACCACATAACCCAACACGCTCGATCCCATTTGGCCGGACACACTTTTCTGGGTCATGCCCGGCCTTGGAAGATCAACACGTCGCAGCCCCACCTAGACCAACAGAGAGGTCAGCACGCCGGTCTAAACCTAAGCGCCTAGGGGTCTGGGCCCATCGCCCTTAGCACACCTGCACGTTGCGTGGGCGGCCAGAAGCAGACCTGGCCTAGTAGGCGTTCCAGTCCAATCCAGCGCGCGCCGCTCCGTTGCTGACGTCACGAAGGCTACGGCTGATACCACGACGTCGAGTGCCCATAACTGTCCCCGCGTAGATGGTTAGTGCGTATAGGCCAGTAGCCAGACTCAGATCAAATACCAAGATCTCGTTAAACGTGTTAAGTATCTGCGAATGCCGACCAGGGCCAGGCCCACCTTTCTCCTAGGTGGTCTCAACCTGCCCTGTCGCTCCGCCTCAAAGTAACCGTCGGGGGCCGTCGGGAACCCAGGCCCACCTCTACCGGGATGGAGCCACCTGCCCCTTCAGCCCCCATCTCCGAACAGTATCACAGGTAATGTAACTGTGTAAAGTATATCGTATATGCCCGTGATCACCTCCCGAAGTGATCACGGCCCAGTGGTATAGCATGGCAGACGGACAAGAGTTTAGGGCCACTGATGGAACACTAGCATCCTATACTAAGCAGTAGGATAGCAGGTAATGGTAACAACAGTAGTAGTAAGGACAGGCTATGCATCAGGATAGGAATAACGGAAAGCAGTAACATGCTACACTACTCTAATGCAAGCAGTATAGAGAAAAGAGTAGGCGATATCTGGTGATCAAAGGGGGGGCTTGCCTGGTTGCTCTGGCAAGAGAGAGGGGTCGTCAACTCCGTAGTCGTACTTGGTAGCAGCGGCGTCGGTCTCGGTGTCTAGCGGAAGTAGAGGGGGGAGAAACAATAAATACAATGCAAACAGATGCATAACGATGCATGACAAAGCAAAGCGTGGTGCTAGGCGTGCCCTAACGCGGTATGAGGTGATACCGGTGAAGGGGGGAAACATCCGGGAAAGTATCCCTAGCGTTTCGCGTTTTTGGGCAGAGGAGCCGGAGGGGGAAAGTTGCGAGTTGGATAGGTTAGGGATGCGTGGTGGACGAACGGGCTGCGTATCCGGGTTCGTCTCGTCGTTCTGAGCAACTTTCATGTACAAAGTATTTTCATCCGGGTTACGGTTTATTTTATATTAATTTTAAAAGGTTTAAATCATTTTTTTGGATTTATTTAATTACTTAATTCTAATATTATCCAGAACAGTACATGCTGATGTCATCATGACATCAGCATGATGTCAGCAGTCAACAGAGGTGTTGACTGGGTCGCTGACGTGTGGGTCCCACATGTCATAGGTATAATAACCAAATTAACCTATTAATCAGTTTAATTAGTTAACTAGGTACCTAATGTTTAATTAGTTTAATTAAACATGATTAATTAAGTTAATTAATTTAGTTAATTAATTAATTAATTAACATTTTTATTTACTTATTACTAATTTATTTATTTTTAACTAATTATATATATTTTTATAAATCGTTTTCGTTTTGGGTCTAGGCCCACCTGTCATTGGCACATGGGGGATGGGGCCTAGCTGTCATAGGCCCAGCGGCCTTAACGGGCGCTGGGTAGACGGGTTTCAGGCGCTGGGGCTGACGCCCATCCCGTTTGGGCGCGGTTGGGGAGCGGCGGCCACGATAGGGCGGACGGGGCTCCGGCGAGCCACCGAGGAGGCGGCGACTGGCGCTGGGGTGAAGGGCAACGGCCCTGTGGGCACTGACGGTCGCGGCCAGAGCCGGAGCAGGGCGGCGCGGGTAGCGGAGAGGGCCGTCGCGGCAGATGGCACACGGCAGCGGAGCAGCAGTAGCTGCAGGCAGTGGTGGCGAGGCGAGTTGCAGGGCGAGGGCGAGGCCAAGGCGGACAAGGCGCAGGAGGGGGAGAGGCGACAGCGCGTCGCACGGGGAAGGAGCAGCAGGGGCGGGGAGCGCCGTGGGACGACATGCAGCGGGTGCCGGTCAGGGACGCCGAGCGCGGTGGCTGCGCGGTGGCGCGGGCGGAGCCGCGCCAGAGCAGCAACGAGCAGGGGGGAGGCGCACGAGGCTCGCGACAAGGAGGCCAGCGGAGCACGCGAGACGGCGCGTGCGGGGTAAGGCAGCAACGGCGCAGCGGGCGCTATGCACGGGGAGGCAACGGCGGAGGGAGAGCAGCGGCAAGGGTCGGCGCGCGGCCACGGGCGAGAGAGAGAGAGGAGGGGGAGCGCGGGGCGTCCTCACGAGGGGGAGT
>NC_041382.1:770117724-770119069 GCF_002162155.2 Triticum dicoccoides | reverse complement strand
CTCCTGTCGAAGTTACGGGGAGGGGGTATATCGACAATGACATGCATACATGGAAAAAAATGCTATCCATCTATACATACATAGCCACATACATATATACATGGAAATAATGCTATGAAAAAAATATGAACAAAAAAATGTTATGAACAAAAAAAATAATACACATAAACAAAAAAATACATATATGAACAAAAAATGCTTTGAATATAAAAAATAATACACATATATGAACATCTATACATACATATAGCCACATACATATATACATTATATATACGTACAAAAAATGAAAAAAATGATAAACAGGTGGCGGCGGCTCACAACAGCGAGGTTGACTGGCGAGGGCGACGGCGGGGGCGGCGAGGGCATCGGCGAGGGCGGCGGATGGCTCGGGGAGGAGGGCAGCGAGGGCGGCACGGGCTCTGGGAGGAGGGCTCGGGGACGACGGCGAGCTCGAGGGGCGGCGCGAGCTCCGAGGCGGCGCAGGCTCGAGGGCGGCGCGGGCTCGAGGGCGGCAAGGGCTCGGGGGCGGCGCGGGCTCGAGGAGAGGGCGGCGGCGGCGACGAGGAGCGGGCGGTGACGGCGACGGCAACCTCAGGGCGGTGACGGCGAGCACGGGCAGCCTGGCAGCGTCGTCGGGGCGGGATCGAAGAAACTGAACCAAAATTTTTACAAATGTGGCTTATATAGACGGAGCATTGGTCACGGTTTGTGCCACGAACCGTGACCAATGGCCCCCTTTAGTCCTGGTTGCTGCCACCAACCGGGACCAAAGGCCTTGTGCGGCTGCTGCGTCGAAAGTTTAGTCCCACCTTGCTAGTTGAGAGGGGTGCGCAGTGGTTTATAAGCCCCACTACCGCACCCCTCTGGAGCTCCTCTCCATTGTAGGCTTACAGGCCTAATTGTCACTGCTATGCCTGTGGGCCTATTGGGCCTCCTGCGGGCCTGAATCCTGGCCCTTGGATGGGTTTCTAGTCGTATTCAGGCCGTGGGGGCCCAGTAGGTGGCATTTTTTTGTTTTTTTGTTGCTTTATTTATTTTCTTTTGTTTTTTGCTTTATTTTTTAATTCTTTATGCTTTTAGTTTTAGAAAAATTATAAACTTTTTGTTAATGCCATTAGTTTTCAAATTTGAAAACACTTTTTTTTGTTTTTTTGTTTTCTTTGTTGCTTTATTTATTTTATTTTGTTTCTACTTACAACAAAATACTTATTGTTGCTATTTTTCTAGTTTTTTTGTTTTGTTTTCTGCATTATTTATTTTCTTTTGTTTTTTGCTTTATTTTTTTATTCTTTTTGCTTTTAGTTTTAGAAAAATTATAAACTTTCTGTTAGTGCCATTAGTT
>NC_041382.1:770114218-770117509 GCF_002162155.2 Triticum dicoccoides | reverse complement strand
TTTATTTATTTTATTTTGTGATTAACTTTACTATAAAAATAGTTTTTTCCTATTTTTTTTATTTGTATTTTGCATTATTTATTTTCTTTGTTTTTTGCTTTAATTTTTAATTCTGTTTACTTTTAGGTTAGCAAAATTATAAACTTTCTGTTAGTGCCATTAGTTTTAGAAAAATTATAAACTTTCTGTTAATTAGTGCCATTAGTTTTCAAATTTGAATAGTTCAAATTTGAATTCTTCGAAAATTGTTTGAATCACAAGTTTGTGATTAACTTACTAAAATATGGGAATAGATGCGCTTATAGAGAAAATTCAACCTAAATTCCTAGTAAATTTCTATGAATTTCAGAGAAATTCACTATGAATTTAGGTTAAACTTTTCTCTATTAGGGCATCTATTTTCACTTTAAGAGGAGCTCAACAAGGCAGAGAGGGAAGGGCTTATAAACCGGTGTGAGCCCCCTTCGGTTGGCGAGGTGGGACTAAACTCTGCTCGCAACGAGGACCAACCCTTTAGTCCCGGTTTGTGGCACAAACTGGGACTAATGGTCATGGGCCAGGGGCGAGGAGCAAAATTATAAACTTTCTGTTAGTGCCATTAGTTTTAGAAAGTTGAAAGTTGAAAGTTGGCATGGGCCAGGGACTAATGGTCATGGTATTATGAGGGCCGAACCATAAGACATGAAAGCATTTCCAATGAACTCTGAAAAAGTTGAAAGTTGGCATGGTATCATAATTTCACCCACATAGCATGTGCATGTACAAAACGGACAATGGTAGCATGTTCGTGTGTTACAAAGTTGGCATGGTATCATCATAATAGTTGCAGGAGAAAGTCTTCACTTTTTCTTCGCTTGTGTCATTTGCTTATTGCGCCGTAACCATGGACAATCTTCATTGTTTATCAGGATGCTTGGGTCAGCCTTGACATTGAAGGGAGGAATTTCATGAAACTTTTCATAATCTTCAGACATGTCTGTCTTGCCGTCCACTCCCAGGATGTCCCTTTTTCCTGAAAGAACTATGTGGCGCTTTGGCTCATCGTATGATGTATTCGCTTCCTTATCTTTTCTTTTTCTCGGTTTGGTAGACATGTCCTTCACATAGATAACATGTGTCACATCATTGGCTAGGACGAACGGTTCGTCAGTGTACCCAAGATTTTTCAGATCCACTGTTGTCATTCCGTACTGTGAGTCTACCTGTACCCCGCCGCCTAACAGATTGACCCATTTGCACTTAAACAAAGGGATCTTAAAATCAGGTCTATAGTCAAGTTCCCATATGTCCACTATGTAACCATAATATGTGTCCTTTCCGCTCTCGGTTGCTGCATCAAAGCGGACACCGCTGTTTTGGTTGGTGCTCTTTTGATCTTGGGCGATCGTGTAAAATGTATTCCCATTTATCTCGTATCCTTTATAAGTCAATACAGTCAAAGATGGTCCCCTGGACAACAAGTACAACTCATCACAAACATTGTTGTCACCTCTGAGACGTGTTTCCAACCAACTGCTAAAAGTCCTGATGTGTTCACATGTAATCCAGTCGTCGCACTGCTCCGGGTGTTTGGAGCGCAGACTGTTCTTGTGTTCATCGACATACGGGGTCACCAAGGTAGAGTTCTGTAGAACTGTGTAGTTTGCTTGAGACCAAGAATATCTGTCCCTGCATATTATTGAGTCTCTTCCAAGAGTGCCTTTTCCAGTCAGTCTCCCCTCATACCGCGATTTAGGGAGACCTATCTTCTTAAGGCCAGGAATGAAGTCAACACAAAACCCGATAACATCCTCTGTTTGATGGCCCATGGAGATGCTTCCTTCTGGCCTAGCGCGGTTACGGACATATTTCTTTAGGACTCCCATGAACCTCTCAAAGGGGAACATATTGTGTAGAAATACGGGCCCCAGGATGACAATCTCGTCGACTAGATGAACTAGGACGTGCGTCATGATATTGAAGAAGGATGGTGGGAACACCAGCTCAAAACTGACAAGACATTGCGCCACATCACTCCTTAGCCTTGGTACGATTTCTGGATCGATCACCTTCTGAGAGATTGCATTGAGGAATGCACATAGCTTCACAATGGCTAATCGGACGTTTTCCGATAGAATCCCCCTCAATGCAACTGGAAGCAGTTGCGTCATAATCACGTGGCAGTCATGAGACTTTAGGTTCTGAAACTTTTTCTCTTGCATATTTATTATTCCCTTTATATTCAACGAGAAGCCAGTCGTGACCTTCATACTGAGCAGGCATTCAAAGAAGATTTCTTTCTCTTCTTTCGTAAGAGCGTAGCTGGCAGGACCTTTATACTGCTTCGGAGGCATGCCATCTTTTTCGTGCAAACGTTGCAGGTCCTCCCGTGCCTCAGGTGTATCTTTTGTCTTCCCATACACGCCCAAGAAGCCTAGCAGGTTCACGCAAAGGTTCTTCGTCACGTGCATCACGTCGATTGAGGAGCGGACCTCTAGGTCTTTCCAGTAGGGTAGGTCCCAAAATATAGATTTCTTCTTCCACATGGGTGCGTGTCCCTCAGCGTCATTCGGAACAGCTAGTCCACCGGGACCCTTTCCAAAGATTACGTAGTGTAAATCATTGACCATAGCAAGCACGTGATCACCGGTGCGCATGGCGGGCTTCTTCCGTTGATCTGCCTCGCCTTTGAAATGCTTGCCTTTCTTTTGACATTGATGGTTGGTCGGAAGAAATCGACGATGGCCCAGGTACACATTCTTCCTGCATTTGTCCAGGTATATACTCTCAGTGTCATCTAAACAATGCTTGCATGCGTGGTATCCTTTGTTTGTCTATCCTGAAAGGTTACTGAGAGCGGGCCAATCGTTGATGGTCACCAACAGCAACGCCTTAAGGTTAAATTCGTCTTGTCTGTGCTCATCCCATGTACGTACACCGTTTCCATTCCACAGCTGTAAAAGTTCTTCAACTAATGGCCTTAGGTACACATCAATTTCGTTGCCGGGTTGCTTAGGGCCTTGGATGAGAACTGGCATCATAATGAACTTCCGCTTCATGCACATCCAAGGAGGAATGTTATACATACATAGAGTCACGGGTCAGGTGCTGTGATTGCTGCTCTGCTCCCCGAAAGGATTAATGCCATCCGCGCTTAAAGCAAACCATACATTCCTTGGGTCCTTTGCAAACTCATCCCAGTACTTTCTCTCAATTTTTCTCCACTGCGACCCGTCAGCGGGTGCTCTCAACTTCCCATCTTTCTTTCGGTTCTCACTGTGCCATCGCATCAACTTGGCATGCTCTTCGTTT
>NC_041382.1:770111494-770114056 GCF_002162155.2 Triticum dicoccoides | reverse complement strand
GGGCATGCGTTCAGATCCTTGTATGCACCGCGGTAGAGGATGCAGTCATTAGGGCATGCATGTATCTTCTCCACCTCCAATCCTAGAGGGCATACGACCTTCTTTGCTGCGTATGTACTGTCGGGCAATTCGTTATCCTTTGGAAGCTTCTTCTTCAATATTTTCAGTAGCTTCTCAAATTCTTTGTCAGCCACAGCATTCTCTGCCTTCCACTGCAGCAATTCCAGTACGGTACCGAGCTTTGTGTTGCCATCTTTGCAATTGGGGTATAACCCTTTTTTGTGATCCTCTAACATGCGATCGAACTTCAGCTTCTCCTTTTAACTTTTGCATTGCGTCCTTGCATCGACAATGACCCGGCGGAGATCATCATCATCGGGCATATCATCTGGTTCCTCTTGATCTTCAGCAGCTTCACCCGTTGCAGCATCATTGGGCACATCGTCTGGTTCCTCTTGATCTTCACCAGCTCCCCCCGTTGCAGCATCACCGTATTCAGGGGGCACATAGTTGTCATCGTACTCTTCTTCTTCGCCGTCTTCCATCATAACCCCTATTTCTCCGTGCCTCGTCCAAACATTATAGTGTGGCATGAAACCCTTGTAAAGCAGGTGGGAGTGAAGGATTTTCCGGTTAGAGTAAGACCTCGTATTCCCACATTCAGTGCATGGACAACACATAAAACCATTCTGCTTGTTTGCCTCAGCCGCATCGAGAAACTCATGCACGCCCTTAATGTACTCGCGGGTGTGTCTGTCACCGTACATCCATTGCCGGTTCATCTGCGTGCATTATATATAATTAAGTGTCCAAATTAATAGAAGTTCATCATCATATTAAAACCAAAGTGCATACATAGTTCTCATCTAACAACATATAGCTCTCAAGAGCATCTAATTAATTAAATCATACATTGAAACTATGTAAAACATTTCAATGCAAAAACAAATGCGATCATAATCGCAACCAAGGTAACAATTGATCCAACGGCATAATGATACCAAGCCTCGGTATGAATGGCATATTTTCTAATCTTTCTAATCTTCAAGCGCATTGCATCCATCTTGATCTTGTGATCATTGACGACATCCGCAACATGCAACTCCAATATCATCTTCTCCTCCTCAATTTTTTTTATTTTTCCTTCAACAAATTGTTTTCATCTTCAACTAAATTTAACCTCTCGACAATAGGGTCGGTTGGCATTTCCGATTCACATACATCCTACATAAATAAAATCTATGTCACGTTGGTCGGCATAATTTTCATAAACAATAAATGAACCAATAGTTATAAAGATAATATATATACCACATCCGAATCATAGACAGGACGAGGGCCGACGGGGGCGGATACCAAAACCATCGCACTATATAAGATGCAATAATAAAAGTAAGAAAATAATACAAGTATCTATGTAAACATACATGTAAGAATATTTTTCCTTTCAGAAAGAAGATAAAACAAGAGGCTCACCACGGTGGTGCCGGCGATGACCTCGGCGCGGGTGATCGACGGCGATGAAGACGGGGACGGGGCGTGACGGGCCGCTAAACCTAGACAAATATTATGGAAAATGGAGTTTGGAGGTCGAGCTTGGAGAGGAGAAAGCTTAAGTAGTGTGGCTCGGGCATTCCAGCGAACACCTTGTGTGCATAGGAGGTGAGCTAGGGCACCACCAAGCCCTCTCCTCCTCGGCCAGAGAAAAACAGAGCACCACTGGGGTGCTCTGCTCGCGAGCGAGGGGTATATATAGGCACCTCATTGATCTTGGTTGGTGACATGAGCCGGGACTAAAGGGGAGCCTTTGGTCCCGGTTCAAGCCACCAACCGGGACCAATGGTGGTGGGCCAGGAGCAAGGCCCATTGGTCCCGGTTCATCCCACCAACCGGGACCAAAAGGTCCAGATGAACCGGGACCAATGGCCCACGTGGCCCGGCCAGCCCCCTGGGCTCACGAACCGGGACCAATGCCCACATTGGTCCCGGTTCTGAACTGAACCGGGACTAATGGGCTGACCCGGCCTGGACCGAAGCCCTGTTTTCTACTAGTGATCCGTGGTAAAAGTCAAGGAATTGTGTGGTTAAAAAGAATTATGGATAGGCTGGCTACGCGGTACAATTAGAAATAGGATCTCCTACTCTGCTTGATGCTGAGAAAAGACGGCTCATTCCTTTCTTGATTGTTAGTTGAACAGATATAAGCATTTCCTTCCTGGTTGTTGATATCATTTCGTGATAGAAGTTGGATATAAGCATATCTCCGACTATACTTTTATTTATGTAATACTAATAATTAGGCCTTGGTTATTGGATACAGGCGTTTGAACATCCATGTTCCGTGCCATTTTGGGCACGCGTTGGCGTTCAAAGAGTGCAGCCCTCATGGAAGACGCCTGGATTCACAAGCTGTAGCAAGTGGCAGCTGAGAGAGCTCCACGTTGCCAGCTTTAGTCCATTGGTGGGGCATCATATGTTATTTGTGCGTGAGGTGATGGGTCGAGCTCCAAAGCTGGAGACTGTTCTTTTGAAGGAAAATGAAGAGCCATGCAAGAAGTGTAA
>NC_041382.1:770084625-770109392 GCF_002162155.2 Triticum dicoccoides | reverse complement strand
GAGAAGCAGCACAAGCCATGCCCGGTCGCGTGAGCATCAGCAGCGCCATGCAAGGGAGCACGAGCTACCGCCAGCTCCAGAGCACGGGCGCCGCAGTGGTGGCCGGGGCGCGAGCTCCGCCCCTCACTCCGAACACCCCATGGGCGCCCTGGTCCGGCGCCGACTCTCAGCCCACGGCCGCACCGCGTTGCACTCGGTCGCCCGGGGACCATTCCTGCACCGCGGCCGCCGGTGTTGTGCTCCTGCCACTGGCGAGCTGGGCGGCCGAGAGCATGCCTGCTAGGTGTTCGATGAAATTACTTCAGAGTTCTAACGTCCGTCTCCTCACTGTGTTTGCCCATGCCATGTCATCCTGACAATGGGACCTACTCGGCAGATTCAGCGTCAAACAACTCTAATCGATCAATCAGTGTTTTTTGAAAACTGTCAGCACAATGGTGGCGGATTTTTGAAAAAAAAACCGAATGGTGGTGGCTTTCCGAATTAGTGTCCCCAATTGTGGTGGTTTTTTGCAATTTACTCCAATACAACACACCAGAAATAATAAATATTACATCTAAATCTGTAGACCACCTAGCAACGACTACAAGCACTGAAGCGAGCCGAAGGCGCGTCGCCGTCATCGCCCCTCCCTCGCGAGAGCCGGGCAAAACTTATTGTAGTAGACAGTCGGGAAGTCGTCGTGCTAAGGCCCATAAAACCAGCGCAACAGAACAACAACCACCGCTGATGAAGAATAGCGTAGACCGGAAGGATCCAACTCGAAGAAACACAAACGTAGACGAACTACAACCAGATCCGAGCAAATCCACCAAGGACAGATCCGCCGAAGACACATCTTCACACGCCCACCGACGATGCTAGACACACCATCGGAACGAGGGCTAGGCGGGAAGAACCTTATTCCATCTTCAGGGAGCCGCCGTCGTCGTCTCGTCTTCCTGAGCAGGGCACAAACCCTAACAAAATTCGAAAGAAACATCTAAAGACAAAGCCCTCCCGCCGGCAAGGGCCGGGATACACCGTGCCGCCATGGCCCTAAAGACACCGAAGACGAGGCGGACCGGCGGCGGCGCCGGCGGGAGGCAGAGAAACCCTAAGCTTTTCTTATGTTCAACCATAATTTAGCCAACAATACCTCGAATAAGCTCCCTAGCAACCATGATGCCAACTCCTTCAGCTACCTCTTTCTTCAATGTAGGTGCATCTACTAACTATAAATGTGTTATAGGTCAAAGAGTGAAATCATTATTACATAAAGAACATTTGAGCAAACCAACACATTATTCTTCATATACAACCAATAATAATTGAAAACAAGTTCACCATCCCAAATCTTGCAGCTATGACTTCCTTTGCTAGCAAAACAACCAAGGTGAAAGTTCGTGCTGCACAGACCTGCCATCCATATATTCAACCCAAGCTTTTTGAGAGGTATGCCTGAGCCTATCTTGATCTTTGATTGTGTGATTCTTCTTCTCTTGGGTTGGGCTGTTTTCAACATTATCTTGACAGGTGGAAGGTGCTTTACAAAATCGGAGTTCGAAGAGATGGGGTCGGCAAGCTGCCGTCAAAGATTCTTCTTCAACTGATGAATTGGCGTGGCTGCTCAGTAGAGGGGCATGTTTTGGATGACATGTTTAGCCAGTGCCATGCAGAGTACTAGTACCTTTTACTCCAAGCACTCAGGTGGTTAGGTGGTTGAGTACTTGATTTTGCTGATGAGAGGTTGCATGGAAATCAACTTGTATGAAGGGATCCAGTTCTTGGAGGATTTAGGTGTTGAGACTTTCAGCGTTTCTGGAGGATTTTCTAGTCTGAAATAGTACTACCGTTCCAATGATTTGACACATGAATTTTGTCCTAAAGTCAGAAATTTCTAAGTTTGACCACGTTTCTAGATAAAAATGCTGATATCTAGAATATTGAATAAATGCATTATAAAAATATACTTCATAAAGAATATACTTATGTTCTTTCGATTGATATGGATATACTTATGTTCTTTCGATTGATATGGATATGGTCAAGCAGAGAAAATGTTGGCTTAGATAAAACTTATATTTTAGGCTGGGGGAGTAGTCTTTACCTCAATATTTCACTCTAGTTTTTACCTCGATATTTCTTCAACTTTTAGGATTTCTGCATCCTGAATAATTCAAATTTGTGGGAACCTCCTCGCCTAAAAAATGAATTGATGGTACTGCTAATGTTGATGCATTAGCGTTTACAGGAATGCTTACTTTAAACAGTAGAAAACAGAACAAACCGGACAATAGCAAGCATGTATATTACAATTTCGTTTACTGCTTGCACTTGCATTCGACATACATACAAGTTCAGAATACCACTATTGAAGCAATACTTTTGAAAATTATCTTCACCGAGGACGAGCCGACCATGTTGTCCCTAAGTTGCTGGGCTATTGTTTCTTGCTCATTTTTGGTCCTTGGAAACAAGCCTCCTACCAGAGTAGGCAGTGCATCCATTTCCTCGCAATCCTTGCATGGTTCATCATCTTCTTTCAAAACAACAGTTTTCAAGTTTGGTGCTCGATCCATCACCTCACGTACAAATAACATATGTTGCTCCATGAGGGGACTAAAGTTGGTCACATGGAGCTCTCTCAGTTGCCACTTGTTACAGCTTGTGAACCCAGCCACCTTCCAAGAAGGTTTCACTCTTTGAATGACAACACGCTCCCAATTTAGTACCAGACATGGATGTTCAAACACCTGTATCCAAGAACCAATACCTAATATAATTACATAAAGTACATATAGTAGCTAGTATTGCCAGGCGATTCTATTCTGAAATCTATCAAGCGATGATATCAATAACCAGGAAGGAAATACATAAATCTATTCAACTAACAATCGAGACAAAGGGATAAGTAAAATTAGTACCTCAATATCAAATATCTCAACACTTGGAGCAGCTTCAAGGAGATTTATTGTCCATAACAGGTCAAACTCAACATATATGCCATGAATAGACAGCTTCCTTAGCTTGCTGAATGCGGTGCGGAGTTGCTTGCTTTCCGGCAGGATCCAAAGCTGGTCAACAGACAAATAAAGGAAAAAATCAATGAAACATTCCTAGCAATAATAAAGGTAAGCAAATATCTTGATCAAGACATGAAACAGCAAAAAAAAGAGCGTACGTTCCTAATTAACCCCGTAACTTCAAAATTACTAGTGATGAAATTAGAAGCATGTCGCACAATCTATACTGAAATAGTATGAAATTACCTTTTCTCCTTGGAAATTTAAGGTCAGGGTATGAATTTTTGTGGCACCATCTAGAAGCTGGCTTAAACTAAACCCCGAGAGCTCAAGGTCTGCACCACACACAAGGAATAACTCCTTAAGGGACGGGACAAAACCAAAATGCAAGGGGGCCTCCGAGTGCATCCACGCCTCCCAACTGAGCAGCTCTAGTTTGGGAAGGCAGAGCACCTCAAGCCTCCTCAAGTAGGAATAGCGGACTTCAAGAACCCTGAAAACTGAATTTGGCGCATCTACCTGCCACACCGAGCAGTCGCCGACATCACAGTGTTCCAGACTAAGGTGCTGCAACTGCTTGCAGCAATCAAATATGATGTTATGTATATCCCCCTCAGCAAAGCGCAGGTTGTAAAGCTGGAGCCTTGTGAGGCAAGGAAGTATATTAGGATAGGCGCTGAAGAACCTGTCCACGTCCCGTGCTTTCCGTAGCATATTCGCACCTTTGCAATCGTAATCCTTGTCGTCCGCAAGACCGCAATGGTGAGGTCCAGTTCTTTTACCATGCCGTTGTCAATGGCGTCACGGACAAGTGGGCCAATGTCATGCGAGTAATTGCCCACCAGGTAGATCTCAAAGGACATTCTTGAGATTCTGCTGTTGTGTTTGATGCGCAAGAAACTCCTAGCAGCTCTCGTCAGTGATGCCATTGCCTGATCTATGTGTTGCCATGGTATTTGAGAATAAAAATATATCTGCTGCCCAGCAGCAACAGGGTAATCCGGGCATGGTCCGGGTAGGAAATCCCTGACATGGAGGTCAAGGTCGAGGAGCAGCCATGGCAGGCTCCTCCAGCGCGTCGACAGAGCGCTGGTCTTTGCCGCCGTCGCAAGGTCCACCCTCCCCAAGATGGAGAGCAGGATGTCATCAGTCAGGGCGCCCAGCCTATCTTCCCCTTGTGGCATCTGCGACAAGACGAGATCATCCATGAATATTTGATTTGATTTTTTATTTTTGCGGTAGAAACTTTCAATCTATTTATCGTCTGTCATGAATATTTGATTTGAATTGAAACCACAAAAGAAGATAAGCTAGCAAGAGCTCACACAGCGGTGGCACACATTATTCTGCTCCATGGACGATATCGGTTTTGCGCACATCTAGATGTGCCCTAAGTATTGCACATCTAAGTCCTATGACATTGATATTGCGCAGAGATCCGTGCAGCTATTTTTCTTTTGCTTTTTCTTTTCATTTTTATATTTGATTGAGTCATTTAGAGGTGAAATAACTCGGGCATAATGATAATAATATGCTCGGAGCCGAGGACACGGTGAATCATGTATGTGTAGCCTCCATGGCAATACAGGGGCGGCAGATCTAGATGTATGTCCGACCTATTGGGATTGATTGATTTAAGTCCAACAACCTAGCTGTGTTGCATGAGAAGACGACTAGCTGCTCTGTCACACCCCCACCTAATACAGGGTGGTGTATGACAGGTCAGGTCCACCCTGTTGCCATGTGGACTGAGTAGTAGGTGTGTGCGTGTGTGTGTGTGTGGTGCTTATCTACCTAACCCTCTGGTCTGTACTAATCCATCGAATGGAAAAGAGATGAACTGAGCTCAGCTCCTTCGTCCTCCTTCGGTCAACCCCGTACTTGCTCGCGAGTTCTCCTGTGATTCTCTAGCTGCTGCTAGGGACATCACATGCTCGTACCTCAGAGGAAGGAAGTCCCGACAGGAAGAAGGGGAACGGCGATGGCGGCGGTGAGGATAGAGACCGGATTGTGGCGTCAGCGGCGCCGTTGATAGAGGCGGGATTGCGTCGGTGTCAGTGGCGCGCGTGTAGGACCTTGAAGTAGATGTGTCTAGAGGGGGGGTGATTAGACACTTAGTGCTAAATTTGCAATTTTTAGGCCTTTTTGGTTTGAGTGGAGTTTTAGGCACAATTTCAACATACACAATACATATCAAGCAAGCATGCAAAGAGTATATGAGCAGCGGAATGTAAAGCATGCAACTTGCAAGAATGTAAGGGGAAGGGTTTGGAGAATTCAAACGCAATTGGAGACACGGATGTTTTTCCCGTGGTTCGGTTAGGTGGTGCTATCCTACATCCACGTTGATGGAGACTTCAACCCACGAAGGGTAACGGTTGCGCGAGTCCACAGAGGGCTCCACCCACGAAGGGTAACGGTTGCGCGAGTCCACGGAGGGCTCCACCCACGAAGGGTCCACGAAGAAGCAACCACCCATGAAGGGTCCACGGAGAAGCAACCTTGTCTATCCCACCATGGCCATCGCCCACGAAGGACTTGCCTCACTAGCGGTAGATCTTCACGAAGTAGGCAATCTCCTTGCCCTTACAAACTCCTTGGTTCAACTCCACAATCTTGTCGGAGGCTCCCAAGTAACACCTAGCCAATCTAGGAGACACCACTCTCCAAGAAGTAACAAATGGTGTGTTAATGATGAACTCCTTGCTCCTGTGCTTCAAATGATAGTCTCCCCAACACTCAACTCTCTCTCATAGGATTTGGATCTGGTGGAAAGAAGGTTTGAGTGGAAAGCAACTTGGGGAAAGCTAGAGATCAAGATTCATATGGTAGGAATGGAATATCTTGGCCTCAACACATGAGTAGGTAGTTCTCTCTCAGAAATAGGATGCTGGAAGTGTAGGCTTAGTCTGATGGCTCTCTCAACGAATGAAGAGGAGGTGGAGGGGTATATATAGCATCCATACAAAATCCAACCGTTACACATAGTTTTCCAATCTCGGTGGGACCGAATCAACAAACTCGGTCGGACCGAAAAGGTAAACCTAGTGACCGTTAGAGATTTTCGGTGGGACTAACATGCAACTCGGTAGGACCGATATGGTTAGGGTTTGGGCATAACGTAATCTCGGTGAGACCGATTACACAAACTCGGTGAGACCGAGTTTGGTAATAAGCTAACCAGAGAGTTGGTCAGGTAAACTCGGTGGGACCGATTTGCTCTTTCGGTGAGACCGAAAAGTTACAAAAAGGAAACACTGAATTTTCATTGCAATCTCGGTGGGACCGATCCGCTCTTTCGGTGAGACCGAAAAGTTATGAAAGGGAAACAGAGAGTTTGCAATCCCATCTCGGTGAGACCGAGATCCCTATCGGTAGAACTGAATTGCTAGGGTTTGGCAGTGGCTTATGACAAGTGAAACTCGGTGGCGCCGGATAGGAATAATCGGTAGGTTCGAGTTTGGCTTTGGGTTTAGGTCATATGTGGAAGTGGGAAAGTAGCTGAGGATTTTGGAGCATATCATTAAGCACATGAAGCAAGAGGCTCATTAAGCAACACCTCATCCCTCCTTGATAGTATTGGCTTTTCCTATGGACTCAATGTGATCTTGGATCACTAAAATGTAAAATGAAGAGTCTTGAGCTTGAAGCTTTAGCCAATCCTTTGTCCTTAGCATCTTGAAAGAGTTCCCACAACCTTTAGTCCATGCCACTCCATTGTTGAACTTATCTGAAACATGCTAGATAGAAATGTTAGTCCAACAAGAGATATGTTGTCATCAATTATCAAAACCACCTAGGGAGCACTTGTGCTTTCAACGCGCCCCCGAGAGGTTGGATTGAGGACAATGTATGGCAATGTGGCTGCTGCAGGTAGATCCGCCGCGTCGCGTTGGGAGCGAAAGGGGAGGGTGCGAGGCGTCGGTTGATCGATTGCAGTCCCTGATCGGTCGTGTTGCCGGCCCCACGATTCCTCGTACGTGAATCGTTAGATCTCTCCCAGTGTCTTCCTTCCAAGCCTGTCACCTCCCCTGCAAAAACAGAAAAAAACACCACCCTCGTACTTGCGCCGCCTAGGTTGACTCGCACCATGCCACGCGCCCGTCGCGATGCTATCACAATGCTTTGCAGGAGGGCCGCTCCGACGTGGTGGCCATTGTCGTCGAGCCTGGACTTGCAACAAGTTGTGTCTCCATCACAGCATCGTGTTCCTCCGTATGCACTAGCCCCTCACCTCCACGACGTTGATGCAAAAAGCCGGACATAGCTTTGCCGTCAACGGTTGTAGCTCTGCTATCCACGACCACAGCACCACCGTCAAAAGTTGCAGCTTTGTCATCCTCGGTCACAGCACCACTAACAACGATTACTGCTCCGTCGTTGCTGTTTGCAGCACATCCATCAATGGTTGCAACATCGCTCGATTGTCACTGTAATGCCGGTGATCGCCGTTTGTTGAGATCCCAGCACCATCGTGCATCCGTTGTAGCTCCTCGCATCGTTGGTTGCAACATCAGCCATCTCATGTGTGCACGCCTATTGGCAGGTTCGTTAGCGCAAGACTCGCACCACTGACCAATAAATTTTGTCCTGAGTAAAGAAACCCGAAGTTGGACCACATTTCTGATACAGGTGCAGATATCTGGGTTATCAAATAAATACATCATTATAAATATTGTTCATGAAGGATATACTTTTTTTGAGTTGTAATCATGTTGATTGATATTGTAAAAATATATGGTTTTTCTATAAAAAAACTTAGTCGAACTTAGAAATCCTCGGGTTACACTAAACGTACACGGCTTATATTTAAAACTAGGGCGGGTGGTGGGCGTAGTTTTTACCTTAAAATTTCACTCTAGACTTAAAGCTAATCCAAACCAGATTTATATTTGGTCAAAACCTGTCTGAATCCAATGGAATTTAGCTGAGATAGCTCCCAAATATTTTCCTCAAAATCCCAAAATACCGGTGACGTCCATATAGGATTTTCGAGCCATACTTATCAGATATATTTGGAATTTCCTATTTTTCAGGGAGGCCCGAATTAAGTTTGAATAAACCTCTTGGGGCATATTCATAAGAGAGATATTTATACATGCAATAGCCTGCATCTTCTCAAAAACTGTAATAGCCTGAAAAGTAGGGCCAGGAACGGATTCTATTTCTGAGATTGTAAAAATAAAGATAAAAATGAGTATGAGAAAATTAATAGTATTAAGTTCATAAGGAATAACAAAACCTTAACTGGAGATTTTAGTTCCACAAGATTTAATATGAATTAATATAAATTGGAAGTAGCAATTGAGTTTGATTTACCCATCCACCAACTACATCATATAATTTTAGAACTAGGCATATTAAAATAATATGCATATATGATTTTTCCCACAATATTTAGATTTAGATTTCTATTGTTTGGAGACATTTTATTTTTCAGTCATCAGTAGTAAATGAATTCAAAATTTATTTACTACTCCCTCCGTTTTTATTTACTCTGCATATTAGAGTTGACTGAAGTCAAACTTCATAAAGTTTGACCAAGTTTATAGAAAACAATATAGACATTTATCATAATAAATCTATACGATGTGAAAGTACATTTAATAATAGATCTAATGTTGTTGATTTGTTATTGTATATCTTAATATTTTTGTATATAAACTTGGTCAAAGTTTGTAAAGCTTGACTTTGACCAAAGCTAATATGTGAACTAAATAAAAATGGAGGGAGTATTATTTTTGTTTTCTAATTTTGTTGGCACTGACTTGACCCAAGGACGTTGTATACAAGAGGACGTTGGACATAAAATTAACTTAGCACCACCATCAAATTCACAACTTGACCATTGTATATGGGAGATTGTTGGACATAACCACACCATAAAAACATTCACAGATTTGTAACTCGGAAGCACGAACTAAACCATTTCTGGGTTATTAAAATGGAACAGTTCACCTATATAAACAAGGAAGCCTGAAACTGCCACCTGAGCTTGAAGTGTTCAACAGATCCAAGGCATGTTTGGGAGCTTGCAGTTCTAGGGGCAGAACAATGACACAGATGAAGACAAAGCATTCTATAGGTGGGTCATCATGGCAGATGGGAGGCGGAACAAGCGGTGACTCCTTGCCAACGGATGGTGGACGACATCAAGCGGGGCGATGGTTGACTGTAGAACAATGATGCACAAGGAGGGGGTGTATCGGTGAAGTTGCATTTAGTACCCATGTGTGGTTTTGGTAACTAATGGCAATTCCTATGGACATGCTTGTCATTGATATGCATTTGAAGTAAAAATCCAAAGGAAATGCATGAAAATTATTGTGTGGATTGATGAAAGCCATCAAGATAAAGACATCATTAAGTGTTGGTAATGATTGGAAATTCCTATGGAACAACCATTGTATTGAGATATGTTACATATGTGATGCATGAAGGAGATTGGATCAAGTTGGAATGAATTCCATCAAGACCAAGATATGCATTAAGATCACTGAGTTCTAGTGATGAATATATTATAAGCAAAGAAATAGACTCCGAAGTATCAAGCTTAAGTTATGTGGTTGAATCAATAATCAAGATGTAGTCCATGTGATGTACAAGAAGTGACCAAGATGGCATTTATTGAAGGAACTCAACGACATGCTTAGGCTTATGAGTTCAGTCATGATGGATCAAGATCTTGAGAGAATGATTTAAGAGCGGAATTGTATATATGTCTTGAAGATGAGATTATGATGAACTCATATGTTGAGTGATGGTTGATCAAGTTATGAAGGAAGTAATTCAAGTGAAGTATCCTAAATCGAAGACCTCAATTGATTGGGAGTTACGGAGCAATTTGTCACACCTACATGGTGTTGTTCACACCACACATGGTTTCAGGCTTCCTTGTGCGACAAGGGATCTTAAAATGGACCATATCTATACTAGTGTGTGCTTGCTACTCTGTTGAACTTCAAATTAGCCGTTCATCGCATATCGCTTTTCGATTTTCTGTTGTGATTTCAACGTGGACTGCATGAACATTTTCTTTTTCATGGACATGAACAAATGTGGATTTTAAACAAGTTACTCTCGTCTCAACGTTTCTTGTCCTGAACTAGGAAAATGGGAGAGTATTCAAAAAGAAATTGTTGAGTTGCACACATATGTGCCCAAACAGACTTGTCACACACATACATACTGATGCTTTCATCGTAGAAGACAATAAATCTAAAATTTGTGTTTGGCAAAGATAGATTGTAAAGAATATCCGGTTCACTCAAAGCAAGGAAGAAACTGAAAATTTTGACCATGGTCAACTCAGGTCACAGTTTGTTGCCGAGAATGTAAGCATTTCTTCAGTATTTTAAAAAAACAGGTCAAGTGTGAAGATAATTTTGTGCTGTGATTGAAGAAAATCAGGTCACGAAGTTGCCTGTTGAAATGATGTTGTATGAATCCAAGTGTTTGGCTGTCTATATCCAAACAATGTCACATACAACTCTTTTGACGCAGCGTCCTTCAAATTCAGCGATACACTCCATTGATCCTACAGTGCACCCTTGAATTCAAAATAGATTTGAATAAAATTTAAATTTGGTCAGAGATGATTTGAACCTAGTAAAATTCTAGACGACTTTTGGAATTTCTGAATTTTGAATCTATTGGGCGATACCTGTCATCAGATAGTTATACACGTGTTGCCTGCGACATGGGGCCAGGAACGAATATTTTTGGGAGTGCCTAGGACTCATCTAGATGAGATATAATTTGGTCTCATTCACCTGAAAACAAAAACAGATAGAAATAGTACTACAAACCACGTCAGCACACACGCATCTTATAGTATCAATTCAATGGCTATAAAAGTGAATGAGACATAATTAAAACTCAGCTAGATAAGTTCTAGCAAAGCCGAATTTTTTTTTGTTGGAATCATGATCGAACATCCTTGTTGACAGCCAACACGTCACGCAGCAGCCAGCCCGGTTCCCGCCAGCGTGTCATGAGCCCTCGCTGCCGTCCGATCGTGGAAACCAACGGTCCAGATGGACTCCCACGCGTGTCACCGCGCTCCCGAGGGACAGACCGCGTCGGAAGCAGCCTCCGATTCGTCCACGTCACGCCGTCGCTGTACGTAGGCATCTCTTCGCGCCATAAATAGCAGCCGCACCACGTCCTCGTCCTGCTACGTACTTGCAGTTAGCTTCGAAAAAGAGATCGATCGATCCTCGGCGCCATGGCTCGGGCGACGAAGTTGCACGGGCTACTGCTCGCGGTGCTGCTCCTCGCGGCCACGGCGGCTCCCCCGGCCGCGGCGGCGGCGGCGAAGGAGAAGGGCTCCGGCAACGGCAACGGCAACGGCAACGGCGGGCCGGTGATCGGCATCGACCTGGGCACGACCTACTCGTGCGTGGCCGTGTACCGGAACGGGCGCGTGGAGATCATCGCCAACGACCAGGGCAACCGCATCACCCCCTCTTGGGTCGCCTTCACCGACTCCGGCGAGCGCCTCATCGGCGAGGCCGCCAAGAACCAGGCCGCCGCCAACCCGCTCCGCACCGTCTACGACGCCAAGCGACTCATCGGCAGGCAGTTCGTCGACGCCGAGGTGCAGCGGGACATGAAGCTGCTGCCGTTCAAGGTGGTGGACAAGAACGGCAAGCCGCACCTCGAGGTGGAGGTCAAGGCCGGCGACGTGCGGACGCTCAGCCCGGAGGAGGTGAGCGCCATGGTGCTCACCAGGATGAAGGAGACGGCTGAGGCGTATCTCGGCGAGAAGGTCCGGGACGCCGTCATCACCATCCCGGCCTACTTCAACGACGCGCAGCGCCAGGCCACCAAGGACGCCGGCGCCATCGCCGGCCTCAACGTCGTCCGCCTCATCAACGAGCCCACCGCCGCCGCCATCGCCTACGGCCTCGACAAGGTGGCCGACGGGAAGGAGCGGAACGTGCTCGTGTTCGACCTCGGCGGCGGCACCTTCGATGTCAGCGTGCTCGCGCTCGACGGCGGCGTCTTCGAGGTCCTTGCCACCAACGGCGACACCCATCTCGGAGGCGAGGACTTCGACCAGCGCGTCATGGACAAGGTTTTGGTTACCAGTCGAAATTTCAAGATTTCCCATGGTTACCGCGTATTTCCGTGCCCATCGGTAAATCGCCATACCGAGCAAAAAATACCATTTTTTTGAAATTTTTGAATTTAAACACCCAATTTATAGTAAAATACGTAGGATCTAATTAATACCATTAGAGTTGGTTCTGGCATGTTGGTAGCAACCTAGTTCCTGTTTTGAGAGGTCTCTGGTTCGAATATTCATTCATTCCCTGATTTGAATTCAAAATTCAACTATAAAATTCGCTCGAAATATTCTCGGTATTTCTCGGTAACCATGGTAACCACATTTACCAGTCCCCCTCGGTAAAATTGCCTCATTCGGTAACCAAAACCTTGGTCATGGACCACTTCATCCGGCTCGTCAAGCGGAAGCACGGCGTCGACATCTCCGGCGACGCGCGCGCTCTCGGCAAGCTTTGCCGCGAGTGCGAGCGCGCCAAGCGGGCGCTCAGCACCCAGCTCCAGGTCCGCGTGGAGGTCGAGTCGCTGGCCGACGGTGTCGACTTGTCGGAGCCGCTCACCCGGGCCCGCTTCGAGGAGCTCAACGCCGACCTCTTCCGCAAGGTCATGGCGCCCGTGAAGAAGGCCATGGCGGACGCCGGGCTGGCCAAGGGCGACGTCGACGAGGTGGTGCTGGTCGGCGGCAGCACCAGGATCCCCAAGGTGCAGCAGCTCCTCCGTGACTACTTCGGCGGCAAGGAACCCCACAAGGGCGTCAACCCCGACGAGGCCGTGGCCTACGGCGCGGCGGTGCAGGGCGGCATCGTGCGCGGTGACGCCAAGGAGGTTGTGGTGCTGGATGTGACGCCGCTGACGCTCGGCATCGAGACGGCCGGCGGCGTGATGGCGAGCGTGATCCCCCGGAACACGCCGATCCCGACCAAGAGAACCAAGATGTTCACCACGTACCAGGACAGGCAGATGACGGTGGCCATCACGGTGTTCGAGGGCGAGCGGAGCATGACAAAGGACAACCGGCTGCTGGGCAAGTTCGACCTCACCGGGATCGCGCCGGCGCCGAGGGGCACGCCGCAGATCGAGGTGACCTTGGAGGTGGACGTGAACGGCATCCTGCACGTGGGGGCGGCGGACAAGGGCACGGGCAGGTCGGAGAAGATCGAGATCAGCAGCGCCGGCCGTAGCATCTCGCAGGAGGAGATCGAGCGCATGGTGCAAGAGGCGGAGGAGTTCGCGGAGGAGGACAGGAAGGTGAGGGACAGGGTGGACGCGCGGAACAAGCTGGAGGCGTACGTTTACAGCACCCGGACGACGGCCGACGGCGAGCTGGGGGCCAAGATGGACGGCGACGACAGGGAGAGGGTCAGGGAGGCGGTAAGGGAGGCCGGCGAGTGGCTCGAGGCCAATCCGGACGCCGACCAGGACGACTACGCGGAGAAGCTCAAGGAGCTGGAGGATGTGTGCAGCCCCGCCTTCGCCGCTGCCTACCGGAACGCCGGGGGTGGCCATGACGGTGCCGCCGAGGAGGACGATGACCACGACGAGCTCTAAGATTTTACTAGGAGTTGCTGTTCATAGCTTAGTACGATTATTATGATTGAACTACGTACCGACTGACCAACACCCAAAGTCATAAATCTACATCGTGCATTGTTTGGCAAGAAAGATAACATAGTTCATTGTTTATATATTGTCGATTTTCCAAAAATTCCGATATTAATTTCCATGCGGTGGCTATATGTAAGTTGACTGAATTTTCATATTGGGTTAAGTTGACTGAATTTTCATATTTGGTAAGTCGATTTCATGGGGAGAGGAATTGTTGGAGGTAGAAAGCTGGAGGTAGAAGAATGAAGGTCGGTTGTTGGATCTTTATTTAGTCCAATGGCGGGTGGTGGCACAATAAGAGATGTAATAGTATATTGACAACATAGTATATTCTAATTTCGAAAAAAAAAGTTCCAGATGAAAGGGGTGTGGTTCGTTCGACAAATTTCTACCTTTATATCTATACCTGCAAGAAATTTCTCAAGAGAAATTGCCTGCCCAGCAGGAGACATGACGATGGCGCAATAACAGATGTATATTGACAAACATGAGTTCATATGTTTCTGGCCAAACTGTTGATGTGCAGCCCAAACACACAAAAAGAGCATAAACTGTACGAAATGATACTACAAGATGTCTACACTGGGATAACTTCTGACTTTCGGCAACTATGTAATTGATGAGGTTGGTAAGACAACTCATCTAATCCAGCTAATCGAGCTCGTTATGTTTTTTTTACAGTCCTAGTTGTAGAACGAGGCATGAACGTATATTGGATTCATTGTGCCATATCAGTTTGCCGGCTTCAGGAACGGCCAGGCTGAGGAGCACAGGTTCGGTGCAGTATATATTCCCATGCCCATCCTTAATCTGGAGGTCAGCATGGTGCTTGACAAGCAGTTTGGCGATGTCTTCCTTCTCGCGGCTGAAAGAGAGAAGCAAGGTTCAGTTCACATAGCTCAAGGGTCTCGAAAGGCAGCCCTATGATACGATAAACCAAACGGATCTAAGGATATGTACTAACTACTCTACCTGACAAGTTAAGCTAGTAGTATATCAATATGACAGAACCTGGCAAGCTCAAACTTGCCGAGAGTGTAATGGGTATAGCAAACGTTTGCCCATTTGGTGCAGTTTGTGATGCAAACCTACTAAAAATACTTGGTTCAGAATTACCACCGGCTTCTTTTGCTCAAATACACTCACCCAATGAGTGTGGGGCACAGAAAAAAATCAGATAGCTGAGCATTTGAACTGACAAGAATCTCGACAGTATCTAGGTGACCATGGTCCATAGCCAAGTGCAAAGGAGTTCTCCTTTTGCTATCTGAAACCAAATTATGTTTAAATGACTCATGCTCCATAAAGAAGAGAAAGATGAATGTTCTACAAACACAAACCTCTTATGTTGATTTCTACTCCAGCAGCCACATGCTTTTTAAGTTCTTCAACTGGTCCTTGCCTTGCAGAAACATGGATGCCAGCAATTTCTCTGCGGGTACAAATAAGTTAATTGTAATCGTAGAAACAATAATTCAGGTGAAGTACTAAATGGATGAAATAAATAATTAAAGCTTGTTAGCACCATGATGGAGATAACTAGTTGCATACCAAATAATGAATCACCTCACTTTTATTTGCTATGTTCTATCAGTTAGCAAAAGAATCAAAAAGAAATATATTATACGGCATTAGGTGAACTTGGCTACACATCATCAAGGAAACATTAATGCAGAGGGAGGAGGTTTAAGGTGTCCTTGTTGTAAACATACTTACAATTCATTCGTTTTGGATACAGATCTCAGTCCGGACAGTAAATGAGTAGGCTGCGGCATAAGCCAGTGCGGACGGGGAAGTCGGCACCGGTGTTGTAAACCGGCACGGACGGGAGAATCGACCGCGACGCTGTAAGCCAGCGCAAACGCGCGAGTCGGCCACAGGCACGGATAGATGTAAACCGAATAGCGGGGGCGGCGACTTGCACGTGTATCCATCGAGCAACATGACACGGAAGAAAGCCAGTGTAAAATTATGCTGGCGCGCGCTCCATATCCGTGGCATAACTATACCAAGGTCATGGATAATTATCATGCATAAAAAATTATTGCAGAACAAAGTAATTGTTTTCACAAATTAATATGTGCTGTTAAAACAGACTGGACGAATATCACCTGATGTTTGAACAAGAGATGATCTGGTCATGTCGCCATAAACAGTAAGCCATTGTCCTGTTTTTTTGGGACAAAAGACGACCTGTATACTCTACCAAAGATATGCTGGAAATGGCAACTAACTTTTATAAGAATCTTTTTGGGTTTGAACCTAAACCTAACATTCACCTGGATGACCATTTTTGGTCTGAAGAGGAACGAGTGACTGTAGCTGAGAATGAGATATTAGAAAGGCCTTTTTCATAAGAAGAAATTAAGGAAGCCATTATGGGCTCATATGGAAATGGTGCCCCTGGGCCTGATGGTTTGTCCTTTATATTTTACCAACATTTTTGGGAAATAATTAAAGGAGACTTTATGGCACTTGTGAGGGATTTTGAGAGAGGGTCTCTGGATATCCAGAGGTTAAATTATTCTATAGTCACTCTCATTCCTAAAGAACCAGATGCTAAGAATATGAAAAAAATTCGGCCTATTTGTTTGAGCAACTGCTCTGTGAAGATTTTTAGCAAAGCCATGACAAATAGGGTTTCCCCTATAGGACATAGGCTGTTGGCCCCATGCCAGTCTGCTTTTGTGAGAGGTAGATTTATACTCGAAAGTGTAGTGACAGCTCATGAGGCTATTCACGAAGTTCATAAATCTAAAGAACCTAGGATTGTTCTCAAGTTAGATTATGAAAAAGCGTATGATCGTGTCAACTGGGACTTCCTAGTGGAAATGTTAACTTCCAGAGGCTTTGGCCCTAAGTGGATTAGGTGGAACTTGTCAATTCTTAAACAAAGCTCTTTTTGTGTTAAAATTAACGATGTTCTAGGTCCTTATGTTGCGGGGGGGAAAGGGCTGAAACAAGGAGACCCTAGTTCCCCTATGCTATTCAATTTGGTGGCAAATGTATTCTCTCGAATGCTGATGAAGGCAGTCAATAACAATATAATATCTAGGATTGTTCCCCATATTATCCCGCATGGTCTTATCTGCTTGCAGTATGCAGATGACACGATATTGTTTCTCGACCCGAAAACTGAGTATGTAAAAAAACTTAAAATGGTTGCTTGCTTGTTTTGAAAACCTTTCTGGGTTGAAAATCAATTATGATAAGTGTGAAGTAGTGCCAATTAATATGAATACTGATGAGGCTAAACTATTATCCCAAATTTTCTGCTGTAAGATGGGAGATTTCCCTCTCAAATACTTGGGGGTTCCTCTCCACTACCTTAAACTAAGAAGGGAGGATATCCAGTACATTATAGATAAAATCATCAAAAGGATTTGTGGTTGGAAGGGGAGGTTACTCAGTTATGAGGCGAAACTTGTAATGCTTAAAGCATGTATCACTAGCATTCCGATGTACTTGATGTCTGTGATAAAATTTCCTAAATGGGCTATAAATGCTATCACATCTCAGATGGCTCACTTCTTTTGGGGTGACCAGGGAGATGAGCACAAATATCATCTTGCTAAATGGGGGATGATTTCTCAGAAAAAAAGAGTTTGGGGGCTTGGGGATTCCCAACTTAAGAGAGTTCAACATGGCCTTGCTAGCCTCTTGGGCAAAAAGATACTTCATAAACCATGATAATGATTGGGGGAGACTAGTTGATCATAAATATAGAACTTGTTGGAAATATGCCCTAGAGGCAATAATAAAAGCATTATTATTATATTTCCTTGTTCATGATAATTGTCTTTTATTCATGCTATAATTGTGTTATCCGGAAATCGTAATACATGTGTGAATTCATAGACACCAACATGTCCCTAGTAAGCCTCTAGTTGACTAGCTCGTTGATCAACAGATAGTCATGGTTTCCTGACTATGGACATTGGATGTCATTGATAACGAGATCACATCATTAGGAGAATGATGTGATGGACAAGACCCAATCCTAAACATAGCACAAGATCGTATAGTTCGTTTGCTAGAGTTTTTCCAATGTCAAGTATCTTTTCCTTAGACCATGAGATCGTGTAACTCCCGGATACCGTAGGATTGCTTTGGATGTGCCAAACATCACAACGTAACTGGGTGACTATAAAGGTACATTACAGGTATCTCCGAAAGTGTCTGTTGGGTTGGCACGAATCGAGACTGGGATTTGTCACTCCGTATGACGGAGAGGTATCTCTGGGCCCACTCGATAATGCATCATCATAATGAGCTCAAAGTGACCAAGTGTCTGGTCACGGGATCATGCATTACGGTACGAGTAAAGCGACTTGCCGGTAACGAGATCGAACGAGGTATTGGGATACCAACGATCGAATCTCGGGCAAGTAACGTACCGATTGACAAAGGGAATTGTATACGGGGTTGCTTGAATCCTCGACATCGTGGTTCATCCGATGAGATCATCGAGGAGCATGTGGGAGCCAACATGGGTATCCAGATCCCGCTGTTGGTTATTGACCGGAGAGCCGTCTCGGTCATGTCTACATGCCTCCCAAACCCGTAGGGTCTACACACTTAAGGTTCAGTGATGCTAGGGTTGTAGAGATATGAATATGCAGTAACCCAAAAGTTTTTTGGAGTCCCGGATGAGATCCTAGACGTCACGAGGAGTTCCGGAATGGTCCGGAGGTGAAGAATTATATATAGGAAGTGCAGTTTCGGCCATCGGGAGAGTTTTGAGGTCACCGGTATTGTACCGGGACCACCGAAAGGGTCCCGGGGGTCCACCAGGTGGGGCCACCCATCCCAGAGGGCCCCATGGGCCAAAGTGGGGAGGGGAACCAGCCCATAGTGGGCTGGTGCGCCCCCCTAGGCCCAGCCCATGCGCCTAGGGTTGGAACCCTAGGGGTGGGGGGGCGCCCCACCTTGCCTTGGGGGATACTCCACCCTTGGCCGCCACCCCCCCTAGGAGATCCCATATCCTAGGGCTGGCGCCCCCTAGGGGAGCCTATATAAAGGGGGGGAGGGAGGGGGCAGCCATACCTTGAGTCTTGGCACCTTCTTCTCCCCTGCTACACCTCTCTCTCTCGCAGTATACGGCGAAGCCCTGATGCTGTGACGCCCTGCATCCACCACCACGCCGTCGTGCTGCTGGATCTTCATAAACCTCTCCTCCCCCCTTGCTGGATCAAGAAGGAGGAGACGTCACGCTGACCGTACGTGTGTTGAACACGGAGGTGCCGTCCATTCGGCGCTAGGATCTCCGGTGATTTGGATCACGTCGAGTACGTCTTCCTCATCCCCGTTCTTTGAACGCTTCCGCGCGTGATCTACAAAGGTATGTAGATGCAATCCGATCACTCGTTGCTATATGAACTCATAGATGGATCTTGGTGAAACCGTAGGAAATTTTTTGTTTTCTGCAACGTTCCCCAACAGTGGCATCATGAGCTAGGTCTATGCGTAGTTCTCCTTGCACGAGTAGAACACAATTTGTTGTGGGCGTAGATGTTGTCAACTTTCTTGCCGCTACTAGTCTTATCTTGCTTCAGCGGTATTGTGGGATGAAGCGTCCCGGACCGACCTTACACGTACGCTTACGTGAGACTGGTTCCACCGACTGACATGCACTAGTTTCATAAGGTGGCTAGCGGGTGTCTGTCTCTCCCACTTTAGTTGGAGCGGATTCGATGAAAAGGGTCCTTATGAAGGGTAAATAGAAGTTGACAAATCACGTTGTGGCTATTACGTAGGTAAGAAAACGTTCTTGCTAGAACCCTTTTGCAGCCACGTAAAACTTGCAACAACAATTAGAGGACGTCTAACTTGTTTTTGCCGCAAGTGATTTGTGATGTGATATGGCCAAAGTTGTGATGAATGATGAATGATATATATGTGATGTATGAGATCATGTTCTTGTAATAGGAATCACGACTTGCATGTCGATGAGTATGACAACCGGCAGGAGCCATAGGAGTTGTCTTTATTTTTTGTATGACCTGCGTGTCATTGAGAAACGCCATGTAAATTACTTTACTTTATTGCTAAACGCGTTAGCCATAGTAGTAGAAGTAATAGTTGGGGAGCAACTTCATGGAGACACGATGATGGAGATCATGGTGTCATGCCGGTGACAAGATGATCATGGAGCCCCAAGATGGAGATCAAAGGAGCTATGTGATATTGGCCATATCATGTCACTATTATTATTTGATTGCATGTGATGTTTATCATGTTTTTGTATCTTGTTTACTTAGAACGGCAGTAGTAAATAAGATGATCCCTCATAATAATTTCAAGAAAGTGTTCCCCCTAACTGTGCACCGTTGCGACAGTTCGTTGTTTCGAAGCACCACGTGATGATCGGGTGTGATAGATTCCAACGTTCACATACAATGGGTGTAAGACAGATTTACACACGCGAAACACTTAGGTTGACTTGACGATCCTAGCATGTACAAACATGGCCTCGGAACACAGAAGACCGAAAGGTCGAGCATGAGTCGTATAGAAGATACGATCAACATGAAGATGTTCACCGATGTTGACTAGTCCGTCTCACGTGATGATCGGACACGGCCTAGTTAACTCGGATCATGTTATACTTAGATGACTGGAGGGATGTCCATCTAAGTGGGAGTTCATTGAATAATTTGATTAGATGAACTTAATTGTCATGAAATTAGTCTAAAATCTTTACAATATGTCTTGTAGATCAAATGGCCAACGTTGTCCTCAACTTCAACGCGTTCCTAGAGAAAACCAAGCTGAAAGATGATGGCAGCAACTATACGGACTGGGTCCGGAACCTGAGGATCATCCTCATAGCTGCCAAGAAAGATTATGTCCTAGAAGCACCGCTAGGTGACCCACCCGTCCCACAGAACCAAGACGTTATGAACGCTTGGCAGACACGTGCTGATGATTACTCCCTCGTTCAGTGCGGCATGCTTTACAGCTTAGAACCGGGGCTCCAAAAGCGTTTTGAGCGACACGGAGCATATGAGATGTTCGAGAGCTGAAAATGGTTTTCCAAGCTCATGCCCGGGTCGAGAGATATGAAGTCTCCGACAAGTTCTTCAGCTGTAAGATGGAGGAAAATAGTTCTGTCAGTGAGCACATACTCACTATGTCTGGGTTACATAACCGCTTGACTCAGCTGGGAGTTAATCTCCCGGATGACGCGGTCATTGACAGAATCTTCCAGTCGCTCCCACCAAGCTACAAGAGCTTTGTGATGAACTTCAATATGCAAGGGATGGAAAAGACCATTCCTGAAGTATTTGCAATGCTGAAATCAGCAGAGGTAGAAGTCAAAAAGGACCATCAAGTATTGATGGTGAATAAAACCACTAAGTTTAAGAAAGGCAAGGGTAAGAAGAACTTCAACAAGGACGGCAAGGGAGTTGTCGCGCCTGGTAAGTAAGCTGCCGGGAAGAAGCCAAAGAATGGACCCAAGCCCGAGACTGGGTGTTTTTATTGCAAGGGAAGTGGTCACTGGAAGCGGAACTGCCCCAAATACTTAGCGGACAAGAAGGCCGGCAAAACGAAAGGTATATGTGATATACATGTAATTGATGTGTACCTTACCAATACTCGTAGTAGCTCCTGGGTATTTGATACCGGTGCAGTTGCTCACATTTGTAACTCAAAGCAGGAGCTACGGAATAAGCGAAGATTGGCGAAGGACGAGGTGACGATGCGCGTCGGGAATGGTTCCAAGGTCGATGTGATCGCCGTCGGCACGCTACCTCTACATTTACCTACGGGATTAGTTTTGAACCTCAATAGTTGTTATTTAGTGCCAAGTTTGAGCATGAACATTGTATCAGGATCTCGTTTAATACGAGATGGCTACTCATTTAAATCCAAGAATAATGGTTCTTCTATTTATATGAGAGATATGTTTTATGGTCATGCTCCTATGGTGAATGGTTTATTCTTAAAGAATCTCGAGCGTAATTGTGACGCCCCCGATTTAATCGTACACTAATCATACACGCAAACATGTACGATCAAGATCAGGGACTCACGGAAAGATATCACAACACAACTCTACAAATAAAATAAGTCATACAAGCATCATATTACAAGCCAGGGGCCTCGAAGGCTCGAATACAAGAGCTCGATCATAGACAAGACAGCGGAAGCAACAATATCTGAGTACAGACATAAGTTAAACAAGTCTGCCTTAAGAAGGCTAGCTCAAACTGGGATACAGATCGAAAGAGACGCAGGCCTCCTGCGTGGGATCCTCCTAACTACTCCTGGTCGTCGTCAGCGGGCATCACGTAGTAGTAGGCACCTCCGGTGTAGTAGGAGTCATCGTCGAAGGTGGCGTCTGGCTCCTGGGCTCCAACATCTGGTTGCGACAACCAGGTAGAAGGGATAGGGGGAAAAGAGGGAGAAAGCAACCGTGAGTACTCATCCAAAGTACTCGCATGCAAGGAGCTATACTACATATGTATGCATTGGTATCAAATGGAATAAGGGTATCATATGTGAACTGAACTGCAGAAAGCCGGAATAAGGGGGGGATAGCTAGTCCTTTCGAAGACTACGCTTCTGGCAGCCTCCGTCCTGCAGCATGTAGAAGAGAGTAGACTGAAGTCCTCCAAGTAGCATCGCATAGCATAATCCTAACCAATGATCCTCCCCTCGTCGCCCTGTGAGAGAGCGATCACCGGCTGTATCTGGCACTTGGAAGGGTGTGTTTTATTAAGTATCCGGTTCTAGTTGTCATAAGGTCAAGGTACAACTCCAAGTCGTCCTGTTACCGAAGATCACGGCTATTCGAATAGATTAACTTCCCTGCAGGGGTGCACCACATAACCCAACACGCTCGATCCTATTTGGCCGGACAAACTTTTCTGGGTCATGCCCAACCTTGGAAGATCAACACGTCATAGCCCCACCTAGACCAACAGAGAGGTCAGCACGCCGGTCTAAACCTAAGCGCCCAGGGGTCTGGGCCCATCGCCCTTAGCACACCTGCATGTTGCATGGGCGGCCGGAAGCAGACCTAGCCTAGTAGGCGTTCCAGTCCAATCCAGCGCGCGCCGCTCCGTTGCTGACATCACGAAGGCTTCGGCTGATACCACGACGTCGAGTGCCCATAACTGTCCCCGCGTAGATGGTTACTGCGTATAGGCCAGTAGCCAGACTCAGATCAAATACCAAGATCTCGTTAAACGTGTTAAGTATCTGCGAATGCCGACCAGGGCCAGGCCCACCTTTCTCCTAGGTGGTCTCAACCTACCCTGTCGCTCCACCTCAAAGTAACCGTCGGGGGCCATCGAGAACCCAGGCCCACCTCTACCGGGATGGAGCCACCTGCCCCTTCAGCCCCCATCTCCGAACAGTATCACAGGTAATGTAACTCTGTAAGGTATATCATATATGCCCGTGATCACCTCCCGAAGTGATCACGGCCCAGTAGTATAGCATGGCAGACGGACAAGAGTGTAGGGCCACTGATGGAACACTAGCATCCTATACTAAGCAGTAGGATAGCAGGTAATGGTAACAACAGTAGTAGTAAGGACAGGCTATGCATCAGGATAGGAATAACGGAAAGCAGTAACATGCTACACTAAGCAGTATAGAGAAAAGAGTAGGCGATATCTGGTGATCAAAGGGGGGGCTTGCCTAGTTGCTCTGGCAAGAGAGAGGGGTCGTCAACTCCGTAGTCGTACTGGGTAGCAGCGGCGTCGGTCTCGGTGTCTAGCGAAAGAAGAGGGGGGAGAAACAATAAATACAATGCAAACAGATGCATAACGATGCATGACAAAGCAAAGTGTGGTGCTAGGCGTGCCCTAACGCGGTATGAGGTGATACCGGTGAAGGGGGGAAACATCCGCGAAAGTATCCCTGGCGTTTCGCGTTTTCGGGCAGAGGAGCCGGAGGGGGAAAGTTGCGAGTTGGATAGGTTAGGGATGCGTGGCGGACGAACGGGCTGCGTATCCGGGTTCGTCTCGTCGTTCTGAGCAACTTTCATGTACAAAGTATTTTCATCCGGGTTACGGTTTATTTTATATTAATTTTAAAAGGTTTAAATCATTTTTTGGATTTATTTAATTACTTAATTCTAACATTATCCAGAACAGTACATGCTGATGTCATCATGACATCAGCAGTCAACAAAGGTGTTGACTGGGTCGCTGACGTGTGGGTCCCACATGTCATAGGTATAATAACCAAATTAACCTATTAATCAGTTTAATTAGTTAACTAGGTACCTAATGTTTAATTAGTTTAATTAAACATGATTAATTAAGTTAATTAATTTAGTTAATTAATTAATTAATTAACATTTTTATTTACTTATTACTAATTTATTTATTTTTAATTAATTATATATATTTTTATAAATCGTTTTCGTTTTGGGTCTAGGCCCACCTGTCATTGGCACATGGGGGGTGGGGCCTAGCTGTCATAGGCCGAGCGGCCTTAACGGGCGCTGGGTAGACGGGTTTCAGGCGCTGGGGCTGACGCCCATCCCGTTTGGGCGCGGTTGGGGAGCGGCGGCCACGATGGGGCGGACGGGGCTCCGGCGAGCCACCGAAGAGGCGGCGACTGGCGCTGGGGTGAAGGGTAACGGCCCTGTGGGCACTGACGGTCGCGGCCACAGCCGGAGCAGGGCGGTGCGGGTAGCGGAGAGGGCCGTCGCAGCAGATGGCACACGGCAGCGGAGCAGCAGTAGCTGCAGGCAGTGGTGGCGACGCGAGTTGCAGGGCGAGGGCGAGGCCAAGGCGGACAAGGCGCAGGAGGGGGAGAGGCGACAGTGCGTCGCACGGGGAAGGAGCAGCAGGGGCGGGGAGCACCGTGGGACGACACGCAGCGGGCGCCGGTCAGGGACGCCGAGCGCGGTGGCTGCGCGGTGGCGCGGGCGGAGCCGCGCCGGAGCAGCAACGAGCAGGGGGAGGCGCACGAGGCTCGCGACAAGGAGGCCAGCGGAGCACGCGAGACGGCGCGTGCGGGGTAAGGCAGCAACGGCGCAGCGGGCGCTATGCACGGGGAGGCAACGGCGGAGGGAGAGCAGCGGCAAGGGTCGGCGCGCGGCCACGGGCGAGAGAGAGAGAGGAG
>NC_041382.1:770081815-770084055 GCF_002162155.2 Triticum dicoccoides | reverse complement strand
GGGGGAGTGGTGCGAGTGGGGTGGGGGTGAGCTAGGGTTTCGGTCGTGGGGGGGATAAGGGAGGCGTGGGGGAGGCCGGTTGGGCCCGCGGTCGAATGGGCCGGCCTGCAGGGCCGAAGCCCAGTGGGGGTCTTTCTCTTTCTTTCTTTTTTTGTTTTCTGTTTGTTTGTTTTTTTCTTTTCTGTTTTAAGTCATTTAAAAGCATTTAGGCATTTTATAAAAATGTGTTTACTTCACCATAATTACCGATGCAATAATAGACATAGCCCGAACATTTTATTTTAATATTTGAAAACTTTTGTCGTTTGACTTAATTAGGATTTAAATTTGAAACGGTTTTGAATTAACCCAAAATTAATTACAGTGACCGAGGTGACGTGTCACCATTAACGTGAGATCACTGTAGCGTGATTATCCGGGCGTTACAGTAATGCTACACATATTCATAGTGTGAATGTCAAAAGATGTAAGGTTGATAATGATAGTCCCACATACTTGTGGCACTGCCGCCTTGGTCACATAGGTGTCAAACGCATGAAGAAGCTCCATACATATGGACTTTTAGAGTCTCTTGATTACGAATCATTTGACACGTGAACCATGCCTCATGGGTAAGATGACCAAGACTCCGTTCTCAGGAACCATGGAGCGAGCAACCAACCTATTGGAAATCATACATACTGATGTGTGCGGTCCAATGAGTGTTGAGGCTCATGGTGGCTATCGTTATGTTCTCACCCTCACTGATGACTTGAGTAGATATGGGTATATCTACTTAATGAAACACAAGTCTGAAACCTTTGAAAAGTTCAAGGAATTTCAGAGTGAGGTTGAGAATCAACGTGACAGAAAAATCAAGTTTTTGCGATCAGATCGTGGAGGAGAATACTTGAGTCACGATTTTGGTACACACTTAAGAAAATGTGGAATAGTTTCACAACTCACGCCGCCTGGAACACCTGAGCGTAATGGTGTGTCCGAACATCGTAATCGCACTCTATTAGATATGGTGCGATCTATGATGTCTCTTACCGATTTACCGCTATCTTTTTGGGGCTATGCTTTAGAGACTGCTGCATTCACTTTAAATAGGGCTCCGTCGAAATCCGTTGAGACGACACCGTATAAATTATGGTTTGGGAAGAAGCCTAAGCTGTCGTTTCTAAAAGTTTGGGGATGCGATGCTTATGTCAAGAAACTTCAACCTGAGTCCCTGCAGATTTTCAAGTACCAATCATGCAATCTTCGCATCATCATTGATAGAGATCTTTCATCTTTGATGAGAGGCTTCCCGTACTCGTATCTTTGTATCTGCACCTCCATGGGTTCATAATGTACATCGTCGGGCAGGTAATCTGCAAGATTGCTATAACCGGGCACCATCCTCGGATCATTAGCGACGTTGTGGCTAGGCACCTTGAGCGGGGGGGGGCACGATTGCTTCGCTTGTTCGCCGAGCTGGGCAATTTGTTTCCCAGCTCGTCGTTCTTTCAGCCTTTGATCACTGACAGTACTTCCCGACCGCTCCGCTTCGGCAAATTCCTTTCCAATAATGCGCTCATAGTTTCCTTTCGGCGGAGACTTGGGTGGTTTTGTCAGGGCAGCCAGAGTGCGCTTCGCTTTCACCGGATCTACCTTCTCCTCTGGAAGTGGATGTCTCTTTGCTTTCAACCCTTGAAACCAGTCGTCCACTTCGGTTCGTGCGATCTCGGCGTTCTCCTCCGGGGTCCTCTCGTATGGTAACTTCTCTGGAGTCTTCAGAGAAGGACCGAATCTGTATGTCCTCCCGCCTCAGGCTGTACTGCTAGACGCCGGCCGAGCAGACGGAGCAGTTGTCTTCTTTACTTGCTTACCAGGTGGAGAAGAAGGACTACGACGCGCCGGAGCAGCCGGAGCGGCGGCAGGTCTCTTTCGCCCTTGCTGACGAGGCGGAGAAGGAGGAGGCTGGCTGCTCGGGCGCGTCGGCCCATGGATTTCTTTAATACTTTGACATTAGGAAACCTCTCTTGACCCCTCGGCGATCCTCGACCCCTCGAACCCTCGACGACCCTGGACCCCTCGACCCCTCGAACCCTCGACGACCCTAGACCCCCTCTCGACCCCCTCATGTCGAAGTTATCGGGTAGGGGGTATATCGACAACGACATACCCAATACATGCATACATACATACATATCACATGCATCCATACATATATGAACAAAATTAATATCTACTAATTAACAACCTAAATAAAAAAA
>NC_041382.1:770078978-770081214 GCF_002162155.2 Triticum dicoccoides | reverse complement strand
GGGAGGGGGTATATCGACCCCCCCCTCATGTCGAAGTTATGGGGGAGGGTTATATCGACCCCCCCCTCCTGTCGAAGTTAACGGGGAGGGGGTATATCGACAATGACATGCATACATGGAAAAAATGCTATCCATCTATACATAGATAGCCACATACATATATACATGGAAATAATGCTATGAAAAAAAATATGAACAAAAAAATGCTATGAACAAAAAAAATAATACACATAAACAAAAAAATACATATATGAACAAAAAATGCTTTGAATAAAAAAAATAATACACATATATGAACATCTATACATACATATAGCCACATACATATATACATTATATATACGTACAAAAAATGAAAAAAATGATAAACAGGTGGCGGCGGCTCACAACAGCGAGGTTGTCTGGCGAGGACGACGGCGGGGGCGGCGAGGGCATCGGCGAGGGCGGCGGATGGCTCGGGGAGGAGGGCAGCGAGGGCGGCACGGGCTCTGGGAGGAGGGCTCGGGGACGACGACGAGCTCGAGGGCGGCGCGGGCTCGAGGGCGGCAAGGGCTCGGGGGCGCCGCGGGCTCGACGAGCGGGCGGCGGCGATGACGAGGAGCGGTTGTCTTCTTTACTTGCTTACCAGGTGGAGAAGAAGGACTACGACGCGCCGGAGCAGCCGGAGCGGCGGCAGGTCTCTTCCGCCCTTGCTGACGAGGCGGAGAAGGAGGAGGCTGGCTGCTTGGGCGCGTCGGCCCATGGATTTCTTCAATACTTTGACATTAGGAAACCTCGCTCGACCCCTCGGCGATCCTCGACCCCTCGAACCCTCGATGACCCTGGACCCCTCGACCCCTCGAACCCTCGACGACCCTAGACCCCCTCTCGACCCCCTCATGTCGAAGTTATCGGGTAGGGGGTATATCGACAACGACATACACAATACATGCATGCATACATACATATCACATGCATCCATACATATATGAACAAAATTAATATCTACTAATTAACAACCTAAATAAAAAAACTAATACATATAGGAAGAAGAAGAAAAAATAGAGGAGAAGACTTCCTCTTCTTCCTCTCCTCTTCTTCTCCCTCTTCTTCTCCCTCTTCTTCCCCTTCTTCCCTCGACCCCCTAGACTAGTTCTCAACCCTCGACCCCCTAAACTAGTTCTCAACCCTCGACCCCCTAAACTAGTTCTCGACCCCCCCTCATGTCGAAGTTATCAGGGAGGGGGTATATCGACCCCCCCCTCATGTCGAAGTTATGGGGGAGGGTTATATCGACCCCCCTCCTGTCGAAGTTAACGGGGAGGGGGTATATCGACCCCCCCTCCTGTCGAAGTTAACGGGGAGGCGGCGACGAGGAGCGGGCGGAGACGGCGACGGCGACCTCAGGGCGGTGACGGCGAGCACGGGCAGCCTGGCAGCGTCGTCGGGGCGGGATCGAAGAAACTGAACCAAAATTTTTACAAATGTGGCTTATATAGACGGAGCATTGGTCACGGTTTGTGCCACGAACCGTGACCAATGGCCCCCTTTAGTCCTGGTTGGTGCCACCAACCGGGACCAAAGGCCTTGTGCGGCTGCTGCGTCGAAAGTTTAGTCCCACCTCGCTAGTTGAGAGGGGTGCGCAGTGGCTTATAAGCCCCACTACCGCACCCCTCTCGAGCTCCTCTCCATTGCAGGCTTACGGGCCTAATTGTCACTGCTATGCCTGTGGGCCTATTGGGCCTCCTGCGGGCCTGAATCCTGGCCCTTGGATGGGTTTCTAGTCGTATTCAGGCCGTGGGGCCCAGTAGGTGGCATTTTTTTGTTTTTTTGTTGCTTTATTTATTTTCTTTTGTTTTTTGCTTTAATTTTTAATTCTTTATGCTTTTAGTTTTAGAAAAATTATAAACTTTTTGTTAATGCCATTAGTTTTCAAATTTGAAAACACTTTTTTTGTTTTTTTGTTTTCTTTGTTGCTTTATTTATTTTATTTTGTTTCTACTTACAACAAAATACTTATTGTTGCTATTTTTTCCAGTTTTTTTGTTTTGTTTTCTGCATTATTTATTTTCTTTTGTTTTTTGCTTTATTTTTTTATTCTTTTTGCTTTTAGTTTTAGAAAAATTATAAACTTTCTGTTAGTGCCATTAGTTTTCAAATTTGAAAACACTTTTTTAGTTTTTTTGTTTTCTTTGTTGCTTTATTTATTTTATTTTGTGATTAACTTTACTATAAAAATAGTTTTTTCCTGTTTTTT
>NC_041382.1:770071239-770078786 GCF_002162155.2 Triticum dicoccoides | reverse complement strand
TTTATTTTTTTATTCTTTTTGCTTTTAGTTTTAGAAAAATTATAAACTTTCTGTTAGTGCCATTAGTTTTCAAATTTGAAAACACTTTTTTAGTTTTTTAGTTTTCTTTGTTGCTTTATTTATTTTATTTTGTGATTAACTTTACTATAAAAATAGTTTTTCCTGTTTTTTTGATTTGTATTTTGCATTATTTATTTTCTTTTGTTTTTTGCTTTAATTTTTAATTCTGTTTACTTTTAGGTTTGCAAAATTATAAACTTTCTGTTAGTGCCATTAGTTTTAAAAAAATTATAAAATTTCTGTTAATTAGTGCCATTAGTTTTCAAATTTGAATGGTTAAAATTTGAATTCTTCGAAAATTGTTTGAATCACAAGTTTGTGATTAACTTACTAAAATATGGGAATAGATGCGCTTATAGAGAAAATTCAACCTAAATTCCTAGTAAATTTCTATGAATTTCAGAGAAATTCACTATGAATTTAGGTTAAAGTTTTCTCTATTAGGGCATCTATTTTCACTTTGAGAGGAGCTCAACAAGGCAGAGAGGGAAGGGCTTATAAACCGGTGTGAGCCCCCTTCGGTTGGCGAGGTGGGACTAAACTCTGCTCGCAACGAGGACCAACCCTTTAGTCCCGGTTTGTGGCACAAACTGGGACTAATGGTCATGGGCCAGGGGCGAGGAGCAAAATTATAAACTTTCTGTTAGTGCCATTAGTTTTAGAAAGTTGAAAGTTGAAAGTTGGTATGGGCCAGGGACTAATGGTCATGGTATTACGAGGGCCGAACCATAAGACATGAAAGCATTTCCAATGAACTCTGAAAAAGTTGAAAGTTGGCATGGTATCATAATTTCACCCACATAGCATGTGCATGTTCAAACGGACAATGGTAGCATGTTCGTGTGTTACAAAGTTGGCATGGTATCATCATAATAGTTGCGGGAGAAAGTCTTCACTTTTTCTTCGCTTGTGTCATTTGCTTATTGCGCCATAACCATGGACAATCTTCATTGTTTATCAGGATGCTTGGGTCAGCCTTGACATTGAAGGGAGGAATTTCATGAAACTTTTCATAATCTTCAGACATGTCTGTCTTGCCGTCCACTCCTAGGATGTCCCTTTTTCCTGAAAGAACTATGTGGCGCTTTGGCTCATCGTATGATGTATTCGCTTCCTTATCTTTTCTTTTTCTCGGTTTGGTAGACATGTCCTTCACATAGATAACATGTGCCACATCATTGGCTAGGACGAACGGTTCGTCAGTGTACCCAAGATTTTTCAGATCCACTGTTGTCATTCCGTACTGTGAGTCTACCTGTACCCCGCCGCCTAACAGATTGACCCATTTGCACTTAAACAAAGGGACCTTAAAATCAGGTCTATAGTCAAGTTCCCATATGTCCACTATGTAACCATAATATGTGTCCTTTCCGCTCTCGGTTGCTGCATCAAAGCGGACACCGCTGTTTTGGTTGGTGCTCTTTTGATCTTGGGCGATCGTGTAAAATGTATTCCCATTTATCTCGTATCCTTTATAAGTCAATACAGTCAAAGATGGTCCCCTGGACAACAAGTACAACTCATCACAAACATTGTTGTCATCTCTGAGACGTGTTTCCAACCAACTGCTAAAAGTCCTGATGTGTTCACATGTAATCCAGTCGTCGCACTGCTCCGGGTGTTTGGAGCGCAGACTGTTCTTGTGTTCATCGACATACGGGGTCACCAAGGTAGAGTTCTGTAGAACTGTGTAGTTTGCTTGAGACCAAGAATATCTGTCCCTGCATATTATTGAGTCTCTTCCAAGAGTGCCTTTTCCAGTCAGTCTCCCCTCATACCGTGATTTAGGGAGACCTATCTTCTTAAGGCCAGGAATGAAGTCAACACAAAACCCGATAACATCCTCTGTTTGATGGCCCAAGGAGATGCTTCCTTCTGGCCTAGCGCGGTTACGGAAATATTTCTTTAGGACTCCCATGAACCTCTCAAAGGGGAACATATTGTGTAGAAATACGGGCCCCAGGATGACAATCTCGTCGACTAGATGAACTAGGACATGCGTCATGATATGGAAGAAGGATGGTGGGAACACCAGCTCAAAACTGACAAGACATTGCGCCACATCACTCCTTAGCCTTGGTACGATTTCTGGATCGATCACCTTCTGAGAGATTGCATTGAGGAATGCGCATAGCTTCACAATGGCTAATCGGACGTTTTCCGGTAGAATCCCCCTCAATGCAACTGGAAGCAGTTGCGTCATAATCACGTGGCAGTCATGAGACTTTAGGTTCTGAAACTTTTTCTCTTGCATATTTATTATTCCCTTTATATTCAACGAGAAGCCAGTCGTGACCTTCATACTGAGCAGGCATTCAAAGAAGATTTCTTTCTCTTCTTTCGTAAGAGCGTAGCTGGCAGGACCTTTATACTGCTTCGGAGGCATGCCGTCTTTTTCGTGCAAACGTTGCAGGTCCTCCCGTGCCTCAGGTGTATCTTTTGTCTTCCCATACACGCCCAAGAAGCCTAGCAGGTTCACGCAAAGGTTCTTCGTCACGTGCATCACGTCGATTGAGGAGCGGACCTCTAGGTCTTTCCAGTAGGGTAGGTCCCAAAATATAGATTTCTTCTTCCACATGGGTGCGTGTCCCTCAGCGTCATTCAGAACAGCTAGTCCACCGGGACCCTTTCCAAATATTACGTAGTGTAAATCATTGACCATAGCAAGCACGTGATCACCGGTGCGCATGGCGGGCTTCTTCCGTTGATCTGCCTCGCCTTTGAAATGCTTGCCTTTCTTTTGACATTGATGGTTGGTCGGAAGAAATCGACGATGGCCCAGGTACACATTCTTCCTGCATTTGTCCAGGTATATACTTTCAGTGTCATCTAAACAATGCGTGCATGCGTGGTATCCTTTGTTTGTCTGTCCTGAAAGGTTACTGAGAGCGGGCCAATCGTTGATGGTCACCAACAGCAACGCCTTAAGGTTAAATTCGTCTTGTCTGTGCTCATCCCACGTACGTACACCGTTTCCATTCCACAGCTGTAAAAGTTCTTCAACTAATGGCCTTAGGTACACATCAATTTCGTTGCCGGGTTGCTTAGGGCCTTGGATGAGAACTGGCATCATAATGAACTTCCGCTTCATGCACATCCAAGGAGGAATGTTATACATACATAGAGTCACGGGTCAGGTGTTGTGATTGCTGCTCTGCTCCTCGAAAGGATTAATGCCATCCGCGCTTAAAGCAAACCATACATTCCTTGGGTCCTTTGCAAACTCATCCCAGTACTTTCTCTCGATTTTTCTCCACTGCGACCCGTCAGCGGGTGCTCTCAACTTCCGATCTTTCTTTCGGTTCTCACTGTGCCATCGCATCAACTTGGCATGCTCTTCGTTTCTGAACAGACGTTTCAACCGTGGTATTATAGGAGCATACCACATCACCTTCACAGGAACCCTCTTCCTGGGGGGGCTCACCGTCAACATCACCAGGGTCATCTCGTCTGATCTTATACCGCAATGCACTGCATACTGGGCATGCGTTCAGATCCTTGTATGCACCGCGGTAGAGGATGCAGTCATTAGGGCATGCATGTATCTTCTCCACCTCCAATCCTAGAGGGCATACGACCTTCTTTGCTGCGTATGTACTGTCGGGCAATTCGTTATCCTTTGGAAGCTTCTTCTTCAATATTTTCAGTAGCTTCTCAAATCCTTTGTTAGCCACAGCATTCTCTGCCTTCCACTGCAGCAATTCCAGTACGGTACCGAGCTTTGTGTTGCCATCTTCGCAATTGGGGTATAACCCTTTTTTGTGATCCTCTAACATGCGATCGAACTTCAGCTTCTCCTTTTGACTTTTGCATTGCGTCCTTGCATCGACAATGACCCGGCGGAGATCATCATCATCGGGCACATCGTCTGGTTCCTCTTGATCTTCAGCAGCTTCACCCGTTGCAGCATCATTGGGCACATCGTCTGGTTCCTCTTGATCTTCACCAGATCCCCCCGTTGCAGCATCACCGTATTCAGGGGGCACATAGTTGTCATCGTACTCTTCTTCTTCGCCGTCTTCCATCATAACCCCTATTTCTCCGTGCCTCGTCCAAACATTCGTCCAAACATTATAGTGTGGCATGAAACCCTTGTAAAGCAAGTGGGAGTGAAGGATTTTCCGGTTAGAGTAAGACCTCGTATTCCCACATTCAGTGCATGGACAACACATAAAACCATTCTGCTTGTTTGCCTCAGCCGCATCGAGAAACTCATGCACGCCCTTAATGTACTCGCGGGTGTGTCTGTCACCGTACATCCATTGTCGGTTCATCTGCGTGCATTATATATAATTAAGTGTCCAAATTAATAGAAGTTCATCATCATATTAAAACCAAAGTGCATACATAGTTCTCATCTAACAACATATAGCTCTCAAGAGCATCTAATTAATTAAACCATACATTGAAATTATGTAAAACATTTCAATGCAAAAACAAATGCGATCATAATCGCAACCAAGGTAACAATTGATCCAACGGCATAATGATACCAAGCCTCGGTATGAATGGCATATTTTCTAATCTTTCTAATCTTCAAGCGCATTGCATCCATCTTGATCTTGTGATCATTGACGACATCCGCAACATGCAACTCCAATATCATCTTCTCCTCCTCAATTTTTTTTATTTTTCCTTCAACAAATTGTTTTCATCTTCAACTAAATTTAACCTCTCGACAATAGGGTCGGTTGGCATTTCCGATTCACATACATCCTACATATATAAAATCTATGTCACGTTGGTCGGCATAATTTTCATAAACAATAAATGAACCAATAGTTATAAAGATAATATATATACCACATCCGAATCATAGACAGGACGAGGGCCGACGGGGGCGGATACCAAAACCATCGCACTATATAAGATGCAATAATAAAAGTAAGAAAATAATACAAGTATCTATGTAAACATACAAGTAAGAATATTTTTCCTTTCAGAAAGAAGATAAAACAAGAGGCTCACCACGGTGGTGCCGGCGATGACCTCGGCGCGGGTGATCGACGGCGATGAAGACGGGGACGGGGCGTGACGGGCCTGGACCAAAGTCCTGTTTTCTACTAGTGATCCGTGGTAAAAGTCAAGGAATTGTGTGGTTAAAAAGAATTATGGATAGGCTGGCTACGCGGTACAATTTAGAAATAGGATCTCCTACTCTGCTTGATGCTGAGAAAAGACGGCTCATTCCTTTCTTGATTGTTAGTTGAACAGATATAAGCATTTCCTTCCTGGTTGTTGATATCATTTCGTGATAGAAGTTGGATATAAGCATATCTCCGACTATACTTTTATTTATGTAATACTAATAATTAGGCCTTGGTTATTGGATACAGGCGTTTGAACATCCATGTTCCGTGCCATTTTGGGCACGCGTTGGCGTTCAAAGAGTGCAGCCCTCATGGAAGACGCCTGGATTCACAAGCTGTAGCAAGTGGCAGCTGAGAGAGCTCCACGTTGCCAGCTTTAGTCCATTGGTGGGGCATCATATGTTATTTGTGCGTGAGGTGATGGGTCGAGCTCCAAAGCTGGAGACTGTTCTTTTGAAGGAAAATGAAGAGCCATGCAAGAAGTGTAAGGCAATGGGTGCACTAGGTATGTTTCCAAGGAGCAAAGATGAGCAAGAGGCCATAGCCAAGCAACTTAGGGACAAGAGGATCGTCTCGTCGTCCTCGGCGGCGAAGATAGTTTTCAAAAGTATTGCTTCAACAGTGGTACTCTGAATATAAGAAGCCGAATGCAGGTGCAAGTAGTAAAACGAAAATGTAATAGACGCCAAGGCAAAGGCTTTTTAGCTGTTTGCTTAAAGGAGGAGAACTGGTATGTAATTTTTTGCTGTTGTGGCAGCTATTGTTCGTGGGGTTGTTCTATGCCGGTTGGTCGTTCCTTTCTTTCATCCTAGATATTTTGATTGGTCACCCTCTCTTTCTTTCTCCCTCTTCCTGGAAAACTCCTGTCAACTAGTGTGCACGACTTGCCCAACGTCATCGCCGTATCACTACTATTAAAGGGGAGTCTGTCTTCGTCATGATAACTGGACCTCCCCTCCCTCGTGCGTGATTGTCCGACCTCGTCCTCGCAAGATCTATGCATTGTTCATTCCACCTCCCCTTGGTTCGCCCCTCATTCCCCAAATCCCCCGGTTAATCTAAACTCTTAGTTCCTGCAAAACCGCATGCCCTATCGGGCCTCCAATGTCCATATTCTCGCGCCCGCCGTCTACTTGTGTCCCTCCGTCTCGCCTGCTGAGTCTTGACATAAGACGAGCTGCAACCACCTCCCCCGCAGCTTCAATCCCAGCTTGTGCCGCTGCGTCGCCTAGCCGTCAGCCACCGCTACCAGGGTTCTGCGATGCAAGCAAAAGCTGAAGCACGGTTAGAAGCTGGATGGGACATGCCATCTTTGAAACTGACTGCTTGGTCTTGCAGCAAGCAATGTCCTCTACTTATGTAGATCGTACGCGGTCCCCTTAGTGTGCTATTTCGTGAAGCAAAATTCCAGCTAAGCCCACAAATTTCTGTCACATAGACTGTAAACAAGGCAGCGCATGTGCTAGCCTCCCATGATTGCTGGGGTCTTCCGAATGGCCAAGTTGTCTGGCATACGGTAACCTAACCATGTTGTGATCGCCCGATTTGGTCGGTCCATCGTAATTGGAATGCTAGGTGTTCCAGATCAAAAAACATTTGAATACATTTGGGTGTTGAAGCTTGTTTACTCTACCTTGTCATCGGTACCAAAACACCTAGGTTTGTCCAAGTAGATCCCTGCCATGCACAATAATAATCAAGTTCCGTTACAATGCGCATGGAAATACATAAATCAGCAAAAAGGTCAGTGAAAAATCCATGTTCATCATAATTTATTTTGCGAGAAAACTTTCAATCTATTCATTTTCAATCATGGCAATACAACGAGTAAATTGCAAAAAAAAACCCACCACAATTAGGGACCCTAATTCAAAAAATCACCATCATTCGATTTTTTTCAAAAACCCACCACCATCGTGCTGGCATTTTTCAAAAAACACTGATAGGTTACTAAACACATGTTAACAACGTTTCTGACAGATGGGGCCCACTGTAAGTGATGACGTGGTAGCGAAATCTCACGGTGTTTGTTTTGTACCATAAGCTGCACAAGAGACCCACACGTCAGCCTCTACACTTGTTTCTTCTCCACCGGCGCTGGCAGGAAAGAGAAAATAGCACGTCCGCATCTGACTGGCGCACCACCGGATTCAGCCACCGGCCGGCTCGCGAGTCTCCGCCTCTGCGATCTTCCTCCACCTCCTTCCTCTATGCTTCAACACGTCAGCAGCAGCAGCCATGGCCAGGCATGGGGGCGCGGGCGGCGGCGGTGGCCTCGGCCAGGCACGGAGGCGCGAGCAGCCACGCAAGAGCGCGAGCAGCTGCAGCGGCCACGGCCACGCACGGGGGCGCGAGCAACAGAACCGGCCGCGCCCGGGCGCGCGAGGTGCAGCACTG
>NC_041382.1:770043054-770071082 GCF_002162155.2 Triticum dicoccoides | reverse complement strand
GAAGCAGCACAAGCCACGCCCGGTTGCGTGAGCATCAGCAGCGCGATGCAAGGGAGCACGAGCTACCGCCAGCTCCAGAGCACGGGCGCGCCGCAGTGGTGGCCGGGGCGCGAGCTCCGCCCCTCACTCCGAACACCCCGTGGGTGCCCTGGTCAGGCGCCGACTCTCAGCCCACGGCCGCACCGCGTCGCACTCGGTCGCCCGGGGACCATTCCTGCACCGCGGCCGCCGGTGTTGTGCTCCTGCCACTGGCGAGCTGGGCGGCTGACAGCATGCCTGCTAGGTGTTCGATGAAATTACTTCAGAGTTCTAACGTCCGTCTCCTCACTCTGTTTGCCCATGCCATGTCGTCCTGACAATGGGACCTACTCGGCAGATTCAGCGTCAAACAACTCTAATCGATCAATCAGTGTTTTTTGAAAACTGTCAGCACAATGGTGGCGGATTTTTGAAAAAAAAACCGAATGGTGGTGGCTTTCCGAATTAGTGTCCCCAATTGTGGTGGTTTTTTGCAATTTACTCCAATACAACACACCAGAAATAATAAATATTATATCTAGATCTGTAGACCACCTAGCAACGACTACAAGCACTGAAGCGAGCCGAAGGCGCGTCGCCGTCATCGCCCCTCCCTCGCCAGAGCCGGGCAAAACTTATTGTAGTAGACAGTCGGGAAGTCGTCGTGCTAAGGCCCATAGAACCAGCGCAACAGAACAACAACCACCGCTGATGTAGAATAGCGTAGACCAGAAGGATCCAACCTGAAGAAACACAAACGTAGACGAACTACAACCAGATCCGAGCAAATCCACCAAGGACAGATACGCCGAAGACACATCTCCACACGCCCACCGACGATGCTAGACACACCATCGGAACGAGGGCTAGGTGGGAAGAACCTTATTCCATCTTTAGGGAGCCGCCACCGCCGCCGTCTCGTCTTCCTGAGCAGGACACAAACCCTAACAAAATTCGAAAGAAACATCTAAAGACAAAGCCCTCCCGCCGGCAAGGGCCGGGATACACCGCGCCGCCATGGCCCTAAAGCCACCGAAGACGAGGCGGACCGGCGGCGGCGCCGGTGGGAGGCAGAGAAACCCTAAGCTTTTCTTATGTTCAACCATAATTTAGCCAACAATACCTCGAATAAGCTCCCTAGCAACCATGATGCCAACTCCTTCAGCTACCTCTTTCTTCAATGTAGGTGCATCTACTAACTATAAATGTGTTATAGGTCAAAGAGTGAAATCATTATTACATAAAGAACATTTGAGCAAACCAACACATTATTCTTCATATACAACCAATAATAATTGAAAACAAGTTCACCATCCCAAATCTTGCATCTATGACTTCCTTTGCTAGCAAAACAACCAAGGTGAAAGTTCGTGCTGCACAGACCTGCCATCCATATATTCAACCCAAGCTTTTTGAGAGGTATGCCTGAGCCTATCTTGATCTTTGATTGGCGTGGCTGCTCAGTAGAGGGGCATGTTTTGGATGACATGTTTAGCCAATGCCATGCAGAGTACTAGTACCATTTACTCCAAGCACTCAGGTGGTTAGGTGGTTGAGTACTTGATTTTGCTGATGAGAGGTTGCATGGAAATCAACTTGTATGAAGGGATCCAGTTCTTGGAGGATTTAGGTGTTGAGACTTTCAGCGTTTCTGGAGGATTTTCTAGTCTGAAATAGTACTCCCGTTCCAATGATTTGACACATGAATTTTGTCCTAAAGTCAGAAATTTCTAAGTTTGACCACGTTTCTAGATAAAAATGCTGATATCTAGAATATTGAATAAATGCATTATAAAAATATACTTCATAAAGAATATACTTATGTTCTTTCGATTGATATAGATATTTTTTCTATAAACACTTGGTCAAGCAGAGAAAATGTTGGCTTAGATAAAACTTATATTTTAGGCTGGGGGAGTAGTCTTTACCTCAATATTTCACTCTAGTTTTTACCTCGATATTTCTTCAACTTTTAGGATTTCTGCATCCTGAATAATTCAAATTTGTGGGAACCTCCTCGCCTAAAAAATGAATTGATGGTACTGCTAATGTTGATGCATTAGCGTTTACAGGAATGCTTACTTTAAACAGTAGAAAACAGAACAAACCGGACAATAGCAAGCATGTATATTACAATTTCGTTTACTGCTTGCACTTGCATTCGACATACATACAAGTTCAGAATACCACTATTGAAGCAATACTTTTGAAAATTATCTTCACCGAGGACGAGCCGACCATGTTGTCCCTAAGTTGCTGGGCTATTGTTTCTTGCTCATTTTTGGTCCTTGGAAACAAGCCTCCTACCAGAGTAGGCAGTGCATCCATTGCCTCGCAATCCTTGCATGGTTCATCATCTTCTTTCAAAACAACAGTTTTCAAGTTTGGTGCTCGATCCATCACCTCACGTACAAATAACATATGTTGCTCCATGAGGGGACTAAAGTTGGTCACATGGAGCTCTCTCAGTTGCCACTTGTTACAGCTTGTGAACCCAGCCACCTTCCAAGAAGGTTTCACTCTTTGAATGACAACACGCTCCCAATTTAGTACCAGACATGGATGTTCAAACACCTGTATCCAAGAACCAATACCTAATATAATTACATAAAGTACATATAGTAGCTAGTATTGCCAGGCGATTCTATTCTGAAATCTATCAAGCGATGATATCAATAACCAGGAAGGAAATACATAAATCTATTCAACTAACAATCGAGACAAAGGGATAAGTAAAATTAGTACCTCAATATCAAATATCTCAACACTTGGAGCAGCTTCAAGGAGATTTATTGTCCATAACAGGTTAAACTCAACATATATGCCATGAATAGACAGCTTCCTTAGCTTGCTGAATGCGGTGCGGAGTTGCTTGCTTTCCGGCAGGATCCAAAGCTGGTCAACAGACAAATAAAGGAAAAAATCAATGAAACATTCCTAGCAATAATAAAGGTAAGCAAATATCTTGATCAAGAGATGAAACAGCAAAAAAAAGAGCGTACGCTCCTAATTAACCCATAACTTCAAAATTACTAGTGATGAAATTAGAAGCATGTCGCACAATCTATACTGAAATAGTATGAAATTACCTTTTCTCCTTGGAAATTTAAGGTCAGGGTATGAATTTTTGTGGCACCATCTAGAAGCTGGCTTAAACTAAACCCCGAGAGCTCAAGGTCTGCACCACACACAAGGAATAACTCCTTAAGGGACGGGACAGAACCAAAATGCAAGGGGGCCTCCGAGTGCATCCACGCCTCCCAACTGAGCAGCTCTAGTTTGGGAAGGCAGAGCACCTCAAGCCTCCTCAAGTAGGAATAGCGGACTTCAAGAACCCTGAGAACCGAATTTGGCGCATCTACCTGCCACACCGAGCAGTCGCCGACATCACAGTGTTCCAGACTAAGGTGCTGCAGCTGCTTGCAGCAATCAAATATGATGTTATGTATATCCCCCTCAGCAAAGCGCAGGTTGTAAAGCTGGAGGCTTGTGAGGCAAGGAAGTATATTAGGATAGGCGCTGAAGAACCCGTCCACGTCCCGTGCTTTCCGTAGCATATTTGCAAATTTGCAATCGTAATCCTTGTCGTCCGCAAGACCGCAATGGTGAGGTCCAGTTCTTTTACCATGCCGTTGTCAATGGCGTCACGGACAAGTGGGCCAATGTCATGCGAGTAATTGCCCACCAGGTAGATCTCAAGGGACATTCTTGAGATTCTGCTGCTGTGTTTGATGCGCAAGAAACTCCTAGCAGCTCTCGTCAGTGATGCCATTGCCTGATCTATGTGTTGCCATGGTATTTGAGAATAAAAATATATCTGCTGCCCAGCAGCAACAGGGTAATCCGGGCATGGGGCGGGTAGGAAATCCCTGACATGCAGGTCAAGGTCGAGGAGCAGCCATGGCAGGCTCCTCCAGCGCGTTGACAGAGCGCTGGTCTTTGCCGCCGTCGCAAGGTCCACCCTCCCCAAGATGGAGAGCAGGATGTCATCAGTCAGGGCGCCCAGCCTATCCTCCCCTTGTGGCATCTGCAACAAGACGAGATCATCCATGAATATTTGATTTGATTTTTTATTTTTGCGGTAGAAACTTTCAATCTATTTATCATCTGTCATGAATATTTGATTTGAATTGAAACCACAAAAGAAGATAAGCTAGCAAGAGCTCACACAGCGGTGGCACACATTATTCTGCTCCATGGACGATATCGGTTTTGCGCACATCTAGATGTGCCCTAAGTATTGCACATCTAAGTCCTATGGCATTGATATTGCGCAGAGATCCGTGCAGCTATTTTTCTTTTGCTTTTTCTTTTCATTTTTATATTTGATTGAGTCATTTAGAGGTGAAATAACTCGGGCATAATGATAATAATATGCTCGGAGCCGAGGACACGGTGAATCATGTATGTGCAGCCTCCATGGCAATACAGGGGCGGCAGATCTAGATGTATGTCCGACCTATTGGGATTGATTGATTTAAGTCCAACAACCTAGCTGTGTTGCATGAGAAGACGACTAGCTGCTCTGTCACACCCCCACCTAATACAGGGTGGTGTATGACAGGTCAGGTCCACCCTGTTGCCATGTGGACTGAGTAGTAGGTGTGTGCGTGTGTGTGTGTGTGTGTGTGTGTGTGTGGTGCTTATCTACCCAACCCGCTAGTCTGTACTAATCCATCGAATGGAAAAGAGATGAACTGAGCTCAGCTCCTTCGTCCTCCTTCGGTCAACCCCGTACTTGCTCACGAGTTCTCCTATGATTCTCTAGCTGCTGCTAGGGACATCACATGCTCGTACCTCAGAGGAAGGAAGTCCCGACAGGAAGAAGGGGAACGGCGATGGCGGTGGTGAGGATAGAGACCGGATTGTGGCGTCAGCGGCACCGTTGATAGAGGCGGGATTGCGTCGGCGTCAGTGGCGCGCGTGTAGGACCTTGAAGTAGATGTATCTAGAGGGGGGGTGATTGGACACTTAGTGCTAAAGTTGCAATTTTTAGGCCTTTTTGGTTTGAGTGGAGTTTTAGGCACAATTTCAACATACACAATACATATCAAGCAAGCATGCAAAGAGTATATGAGCAGCGGAATGTAAAGCATGCAACTTGCAAGAATGTGGGGAAGGGTTTGGAGAATTCAAACGCAATTGGAGACACGGATGCTTTTCCCGTGGTTCGGATAGGTGGTGCTATCCTACATCCACGTTGATGGAGACTTCAACCCACGAAGGGTAACGGTTGCGCGAGTCCACAGAGGGCTCCACCCACGAAGGGTAACGGTTGCGCGAGTCCACGGAGGGCTCCACCCACGAAGGGTCCACGAAGAAGCAACCACCCACGAAGGGTCCACGAAGAAGCAACCTTGTCTATCCCACCATGGCAATCGCCCACGAAGGACTTGCCTCACTAGCGGTAGATCTTCACGAAGTAGGCGATCTCCTTGCCCTTACAAACTCCTTGGTTCAACTCCACAATCTTGTCGGAGGCTCCCAAGTAACACCTAGCCAATCTAGGAGACACCACTCTCCAAGAAGTAACAAATGGTGTGTTGATGATGAACTCCTTGCTCCTGTGCTTCAAATGATAGTCTCCCCAACACTCAACTCTCTCTCATAGGATTTGGATCTGGTGGAAAGAAGGTTTGAGTGGAAAGCAACTTGGGGAAAGCTAGAGATCAAGATTCATATGGTAGGAATGGAATATCTTGGCCTCAACACATGAGTAGGTAGTTCTCTCTCAAAAATAGGATGCTGGAAGTGTAGGCTTAGTCTGATGGCTCTCTCCAAGAATGAAAAGGAGGTGGAGGGGTATATATAGCCTCCATACAAAATCCAACCGTTACACACAGTTTTCCAATCTCGGTGGGACCGAATCAACAAACTCGGTCGGACCGAAAAGGTAAACCTAGTGACCATTAGAGATTTTCGGTGGGACTGACATGCAACTCGGTAGGACCGATATGGTTAGGGTTTGGGCATAACGTAATCTCGGTGAGACCGATTACACAAACTTGGTGAGACCGAGTTTGGTAATAAGCTAACCAGAGAGTTGGTCAGGTAAACTCGGTGGGACCGATTTGCTCTTTCGGTGAGACCGAAAAGTTACAAAAAGGAAACACTGAATTTTCATTGCAATCTCGGTGGGACCGATCCGCTCTTTGGTGAGACCGAAAAGTTACGAAAGGGAAACAGAGAGTTTGCAATCCCATCTCGGTGAGACCGAGATCCCTATCGGTAGAACCGAATTGCTAGGGTTTGGCAGTGGCTTATGACAAGTGAAACTCGGTGGCGCCGGATAGGAATAATCGGTAGGTCCGAGTTTGGCTTTGGGTTTAGGTCATATGTGGAAGTGGGAAAGTAGCTGAGGATTTTGGAGCATATCATTAAGCACATGAAGCAAGAGGCTCATTAAGCAACACCTCATCCCTCCTTGATAGTATTGGCTTTTCCTATGGACTCAGTGTGATCTTGGATCACTAAAATGTAAAATGAAGAGTCTTGAGCTTGAAGCTTTAGCCAATCCTTTGTCCTTAGCATCTTGAAGGAGTTCCCACAACCTTTAGTCCATGCCACTCCATTGTTGAACTTATCTGAAACATGCTAGATAGAAATGTTAGTCCAACAAGAGATATGTTGTCATCAATTATCAAAACCACCTAGGGAGCACTTGTGCTTTCAATCTCCCCCTTTTTGGTAATTGATGGCAACATACATCAAAGCTTTAGATAAAGATATAAAGAACAGCAAGTAAAGCTTTGGAAGGACATGTAACAAGCATAGGCTCCCCCTACATGTATGCACTCATGTAAATATGAAATATAGAGGCATGTGAGAGCATAACCATGACAGAGTAGGCAATGTGTTACATGTATCTTGGCCATATGCATCAGAGAAAAAGATTATCAAGGAAAATACCTTCATGCTCATGAGTCCTTCTTGCAAACAGTATGTACATAAGCAAGAACTCCTCATACTCATGATTTTGATGCATATACTTACCTTGTGGTCTTGAGTTGGCTTAGGATGGAATGAACCTGCACAAACAAAGTTAGATAACACAGGTACATCCACTAGCCAGAGCAAACAAAAGAAACCACAAGAATACCAAGACTGGGATGACATGTAGAGAGTGAGTACAAGGTACCACATTGGATTCAACATGTCCCCAAGAATAAAGATATGCAATGAATTTGACTGATTTCTTTCCCTTAGGTGTCTTGCTCCCCCTGAATCTTACATAGGATATTGGGAGAAGATAGGGAACAGAAAATCAGAGCTGAAAGATACAAATGGATAGAACTTAATGCAAATACATATGAACATGTCTTTGCCCCTAAAAAGACATGTGACATCTCTCCTCTTGAACATCAAGCATCTGGGACATCTGGGATCCTTGAGTATTCTCTCTCCCTGGAAGTCTCTCTCTCCCCTTAATACTTTCTCTCTTGTAGGTTTGGTCCTTGAGACTTTTTCTCTCCCTTGATGTGATCTCTCTCTCCTACAAGCTTTGATGTGATCTCTCTCCCCCCTTTGACATCAATTTCCAAGAAGGGCTTTCTGGATTCCGTCGTATAGGTTTGGTCCTTGAGACTCAGCACAAAGCAATGGATAAAACTGTGATGCTTGTAGAGGACAAGATTCATTGAGTAGAGCTGGATCAGAAGAAATATAGAACAAGTGGCAAACTGTTTTTCCTGTTGCGAAGTTGGTGGCACCGAGTGGTATGTTTCGGTGGCACCAAAAAGATTCGGTTGGACCAAAAATTACAAGTCGGTGAAACCGAGTTTACATAGAGAAAAACATTTGTCACCTCAGCTCACTAGACATGTAGGATCTCACAAAGATTTGCAATGAATTACCTGAAGGATTTGCAAGGAATTGAATGCAGAAAATGCAGAACATAAACAGAAAGAAAAGAGAAGAAACTGAAAGATCTAGATGAAGTTTTTTTTTGAAAAAGAGAAAGAAACTAAACATGCATGAGACAAATGCAATAACACAGAAAAGAACACAAGAGAACTTCATCTAGAGTTGGGCGGTGACATAGTCACCTATGTTAGAGTATATTGACTTACGAGTCAAGTGAGAACACTTGATCATAGGTCATACTCATCGTTTAAGCTCAAAATGGGGTTACCATTTTTCGTTTAAGCATCTTGATGTATTCACATCTTGTTGAGTTGCTTTGACTCATGTCTTGGAGTAAAGCTTCTCTAAGATGGAATAACATACCTTGGGTGGTGGTGTGGTTCTTGCTCATGTAGTTGAACTTGTGTGGGTGCTCAAGGTTGATGTAGCTCATCAAGAGTTGGGAGCACCACTTGGAGTTTGAGTTCATCTACCTACATGGGTTAGTTCTTGCAAGGAAGAGCACTTGTGTATCCAAAAATGACAATCATGAAGCTCAACATAGAATTTATCAAAGGATATGTTTGAATGGTTTTGTGCTTCCTTGTCTTCAACCACCATTGTGTAGAGTCTTGGTGATGTAGAGATTGCTCAAGATGTGAGTGAGTCGCAATCTCATGGAATTAGATTCAACCAAGCACCTACATGGGTTAGACAACATGCAAGGTGCAAATATATCCAAGACATAAGATAGTTATCATAAGAGATATATCATGGATTAGTCATAAGCTCATGTCTTGCATGTATCCAATGGAGTTTCTACTCCAAGTTCGAAGCATCAATGATGTTCAATTCTCCTCTCAACCTGCAAAACACTTTCTCATCAAGAGGTTTAGTAAATATATCCGCTAATTGCTTATCGGTGCGAACATGCTTAAGATCAATGTCACCCTTAGCAACATGATCTCGAATGAAATGATGACGAACTTCAATATGCTTAGTTCGAGAATGTTGTACAGGATTATGACCAATTTTGATAGCACTTTCATTGTCACAAAGTAGTGGAACATGTTTCACATAAATCCCATAATCTTTAAGAGTTTGGGTCATCCAAAGTAATTGAGCACAACATGAACCAGCGGCAATGTATTCCGCTTCGGCGGTGGATAAGGATACCGAGTTTTGTTTCTTGGAAGACCAAGACACAAGAGATCTACCAAGAAATTGACAAGTACCCGAAGTGGACTTTCTATCAATCTTGTCTCCGGCATAATCCGAGTCGGAATAGCCAACAAGATCAAAAGAAGACCTCTTAGGATACCAAATGCCAAAATTTGGTGTATGGATTAAATATCTCACTATCCTTTTCACAGCCTTAAGATGGCATTCTTTAGGAGCAGCTTGATATCGTGCACACATGCACACACTTAGCATAATATCGGGACGTGAAGCACATAGGTATAACAATGAACCAATCATAGAGCGATAAACCTTTTGATCAACCGGTTCACCATCTTTGGTCAAATCATGATGTCCACTAGTAGGCATGGGTGTAGACATACCTTTGCATTCTTGCATATTGAACTTCTTGAATAAGTACTTGGTGTACTTTGTTTGAGAGACAAATGTACCTTCCCTAGTTTGCTTGATTTGCAAACCGAGAAAGAATTTGAGTTCACTCATCATAGACATCTCAAACTTCTCTGACATTAGCTTTCCAAACTTTTCACTAAAGAGAGGGTTAGTTGAACCAAATATGATATCATCAACATAAATTTGGCATACAAATAGTTCTCCATTAACCCTTTTAGTAAAGAGAGTAGAATCAATTTTACCAATTTCAAAACCACTTGTAGTAAGGAACTTGGTCAAGCATTTATACCATGCTCTAGGAGCTTGTTTAAGACCATAAAGAGCTTTGTGAAGTTTGTAAACATGATTTGGTTTCTTAGGATTGATAAAGCCGGGAGGTTGTTTGACATAAACTTCCTCCTCTATTTCACCATTTAGAAAAACACTTTTAATGTCCATTTGGTACAAGGTGATATTATGGTGATTAGCATAGGCAAGTAAGATGCGAATGGACTCAAGTCTAGCAACGGGAGCATATGTCTCACCATAGTCCATACCTTCGACTTGTGTGTACCCTTGGGCGACGAGACGTGCTTTGTTGCGAACCACTTGTCCATCTTCATCTTGCTTGTTGCGAAACACCCATTTGGTACCAATGATGTTGTGGTTGTTGTCGGTCTTCTCAACCAATGTCCAAACTTGGTTTCTCTCAAAATTGTGTAGATCTTCATGCATAGTGTTTATCCAATCCGGATCTTCCAATGCTTCTTCAACCTTCATAGGTTCAATGCTAGAGATGAATGAATAGTTTTCACAAAAGTTAGCTAAACGAGTTTTTGAGCGAGTGATTCTCCCGATTTGTATATCATTGAGGATTTGCTCGACGGGATGATCTTTGGCAATTCTTGCTCGAACTCGTGAGAGCTTTTGCTTGGGTCTTCGTTGAACATCTTCTTCATCTTGTTCTTCTTCTTGGCCTTCTTCATTGTTGACGTCGTCGTTCACTTGTCGTGGTGGAGAAAGAGGTTGTTGATGTTCGTCTTGATGCATTTCCTTGTCTTCTTCATCTTGGTGTGTCCCACTTGTGGATGCTTCCGTGTCGATTCTTGGTTCACCTTGTCGTGAAGTAGAAGCTTCCACTTGGACGGATGAAGTACTCTCCTTCACCTCCGTTGGACGAATTTTGCCAATGGACAAGTCTTGGATTGCTTCTGAAGGGTCTTTGTCTCCTACATCAATTGGCAATTGCTCTACTTGCGAGCCATTAGATTCATCAAACTTCACATCTACCGTCTCTTCAACCTTTCGGGTGAAATTGTTGTAGACACGGTAAGTGTGAGAGTTTGAGCCATAACCAAGTAGAAAACCTTCATGAGATTTAGGAGCAAACTTTGAACGACGATGCTTATCAAGAATGTAGCACTCTGAGCCGAATACTCGAAAGTATCCAACTTGGGGTTTGTTACCGGTGAGAAGCTCGTATGCCGTCTTGCCGAGTAGCTTGTGAAGATATAAGCGATTTGTTGCGTGACAAGCTGTCTCAACCGCTTCTGCCCAAAAGTGCTTCGACGTCTTGTATTCATCAAGCATCGTTCTTGCCATTTCGATGAGCATCCGGTTCTTCCTTTCAACAACTCCATTTTGTTGAGGTGTGTACGTAGCCGAGAACTTGTGTGAAATCCCTTCTTCGTCAAGAAAGGTGTCCACATTTGCGTTCTTGAACTCCGTTACGTTGTCACTCCGAACCTTCTTGATCTTCACGTCAAACTGATTTTGGGCCTTCCTAGCGAAGTTTCTGAAGATCTTCTGGACCTGCGACTTGTCATTAAGAAATAACACCCACGTAAATCTTGAAAAATCATCAACTATAACTAGACCAAAAGAATTTCCACCGAGACTCTTGTAGGTGTTGGGACCAAAAAGATCCATGTGAAGTAGCTCGAGTGGCCATCTTGTGGTCATGATGTTCTTCACGGGATGCCTTCCTCCAACCTGTTTACCTGCTTGACAAGTACTGCAAAGTCTATCCTTATCAAATATGACATCGTTAACTCCAAGGATATGATTTCCTTTAATAAGCTTGTCAAGGTTTCTCATGCCAACGTGACCTAGTCGTCTATGCCACAACCAACCTTTTGAGGATTTAGCAACAAAGCAAGTTTTAGGTTGTGCCTTTTTAGAGAAATCGACAATGTAAAGATCACCTCTACGCATACCCGTAAAGACCATTTTATGATTGTCTCGACGAAATACTTGGCAATCTACCTCAGTAAATAGGACATTCAAACCGAAATCAGCAAGTCTAGATACTGAACGTAAGTTGTAGCCGAGAGATTCAACGAGCATGACATTTTGAATGGAACAATCATGTGAGATGGCCACCTTACCAAGGCCAACCACTTTACCCTTTGAATTATCACCAAAGGTGACATATTTTCGAGGGCCGTCATTTTCAGCAAGCTCACGAAACATCTCTTCATCTCCGGTCATATGATCAGTACATCCACTATCAAGAACCCATTCCTTTCCTCCTGATTCATATCCCCGAAGATTTGCCATAAGACCAAAATGTCTCATTACATCATCAAGATCGAAGTCACTATCATCATCATCATCATAGTATCCATGTTCATCATGATCTTGTGACTCATCATTTCATAGAGAGGGTAATTCATTAGATAAATGATCATCAAAGTGGTCACTTTTATGAATTTTTATAGCTTCGAATATGATATCACTAATGATTCCAACATCTCCTTTAGCATGCTTAAGATTGGTAAGTTCAAATAGACAATTACCAAAACTAGGATCACTAGAGTTCATCTTACTCAAGGCAATAGATTTATGGAGAGTTTCATCCAAAGTTTTCAAGGAATGATCGGGAAATCGTTCCTTAAGAAATTTCCATATAGTATAGGCACAATTAAGAGTAGGCAAACTAGCAATCAAATTTTTGGGAAATCCTCTAATGATGAGCTCAATAGTTCTAAGATTGCGAATCATGTCAATATATTCATCTAGGGTAGGATGCAAAGGATCAATATGAGGTGCACAAGGGCTAGCAATATACTTGTTCAAATGATATTGATTGAAAATTACAAGCATCTCATTTTTCCACTCATGAAAATATTCTCCATCAAGAATAGGCACTCTATGTCTAAGACTCCCAAAGGTAGACACATCCATCTTCCTCCAATGGTGATTAAACCAAGGCAATGGAGACCAAAGCTCTGATACCACTTGTAGGACCTTGAAGTAGATGTGTCTAGAGGGGGGGTGATTAGACACTTAGTGCTAAAGTTGCAATTTTTAGGCCTTTTTGGTTTGAGTGGAGTTTTAGGCACAATTTCAACATACACAATACATATCAAGCAAGCATGCAAAGAGTATATGAGCAGCGGAATGTAAAGCATGCAACTTGCAAGAATGTAAGGGAAAGGGTTTCGAGAATTCAAACGCAATTGGAGACCCGGATGTTTTTCCCGTGGTTCGGATAGGTGGTGCTATCCTACATCCATGTTGATGGAGACTTCAACCCACGAAGGGTAACGGTTGCGCGAGTCCACAGAGGGCTCCACCCACGAAGGGTAACGGTTGCGCGAGTCCACGGAGGGATCCACCCACGAGGGGTCCACGAAGAAGCAACCACCCATGAAGGGTCCACGGAGAAGCAACCTTGTCTATCCCACCATGGCCATCGCCCACGAAGGACTTGCCTCACTAGCGGTAGATCTTCACGAAGTAGGCGATCTCCTTGCCCTTACAAACTCCTTGGTTCAACTCCACAATCTTGTCGGAGGCTCCCAAGTAACACCTAGCCAATCTAGGAGACACCACTCTCCAAGAAGTAACAAATGGTGTGTTAATGATGAACTCCTTGCTCCTGTGCTTCAAATGATAGTCTCCCCAACACTCAACTCTCTCTCATAGGATTTGGATCTGGTGGAAAGAAGGTTTGAGTGGAAAGCAACTTGGGGAAAGCCAGAGATCAAGATTCATATGGTAGGAATGGAATATCTTGGCCTCAACACATTAGTAGGTAGTTCTCTCTCAGAAATAGGATGCTGGAAGTGTAGGCTTAGTCTGATGGCTCTCTCCACGAATGAAGAGGAGGTGGAGGGGTATATATAGCCTCCATACAAAATCCAACCGTTACACATAGTTTTCCAATCTCGGTGGGACCGAATCAACAAACTCGGTCGGACCGAAAAGGTAAACCTAGTGACCATTAGAGATTTTCGGTGGGACTGACATGCAACTCGGTAGGACCGATATGGTTAGGGTTTGGGCATAATGTAATCTCGGTGAGACCGATTACAGAAACTCGGTGAGACCGAGTTTGGTAATAAGCTAACCAGAGAGTTGGTCAGGTAAACTCGGTGGGACCGATTTGCTCTTTCGGTGAGACCGAAAAGTTACAAAAAGGAAACACTGGATTTTCATTGCAATCTCGGTGGGACCAATCCGCTCTTTCGGTGAGACCAAAAAGTTATGAAAGGGAAACAAAGAGTTTGCAATCCCATCTCGGTGAGACCGAGATCCCTATCGGTAGAACCGAATTGCTAGGGTTTGGCAGTGGCTTATGACAAGTGAAACTCGGTGGCGCCGGATAGGAATAATCGGTAGGTCCGAGTTTGGCTTTGGGTTTAGGTCATATGTGGAAGTGGGAAAGTAGCTGAGGATTTTGGAGCATATCATTAAGCACATGAAGCAAGAGGCTCATTAAGCAACACCTCATCCCTCCTTGATAGTATTGGCTTTTCCTATGGACTCAATGTGCTTGGATCACTAAAATGTAAAATGAAGAGTCTTGAGCTTGATGCTTTAGCCAATCCTTTGTCCTTAGCATCTTGAAGGAGTTCCCACAACCTTTAGTCCATGCCACTCCATTGTTGAACTTATCTGAAACATGCTAGATAGAAATGTTAGTCCAACAAGAGATATGTTGTCATCAATTATCAAAACCACCTTGGGAGCACTTGTGCTTTCAACGCGCCCCCGAGAGGTTGGATTGAGCACAATGTATGGCATTGTGGCTGCTGCAGGTAGATCCGCCGCGTCGCGTTGGGAGCGAAAGGGGAGGGTGCGAGTCGTCGGTTGATCGATTGCAGTCCCTGATCGGTCGTGTTGCCGGCCCCACGATTCCTCGTACGTGAATCGTTAGATCTCTCCCAGTGTCTTCCTTCCAAGCCTGTCACCTCCCCTACAAAAACAGAAAAAAACACCACCCTCGTACTTGCGCCGCCTAGGTCGACTCGCAGCATGCCACGCGCCCGCCGCGATGCTATCACAATGCTTTGCAGGAGGGCCGCTCCGACGTGGTGGCCATTGTCGTCGAGCCTGGACTTGCAACAAGTTGTGTCTCCATCACAGCATCGCGTTCCTCCGTATGCACTAGCCCCTCACCCCCACGACGTTGATGCAAAAAGCCGGTCATAGCTTTGCCGTCAACGGTTGTAGCTCTGCTATCCACGACCACAGCACCACCATCAACAGTTGCAGCTTTGTCATCCTCGGTCACAGCACCACTAACAACGATTACTGCTCCGTCGTCGCTGTTTGCAGCACATCCATCAGTGGTTGCAACATCGCTCGATTGTCACTGTAATGCCGGTGATCGCCGTTTGTTGAGATCCCAGCACCATCGTGCATCCGTTGTAGCTCCTCGCATCGTTGGTTGCAACATCAGCCATCTCATGTGTGCACGCCTATTGGCAGGCTCGTTAGCGCAAGACTCGCACCACTGACCAATAAATTTTGTCCTGAGTAAAGAAACCCGAAGTTGGACCACATTTCTGATACAGGTGTAGATATTTGGGCTATCAAATAAATACATCATTATAAATATAGTTCACGAAGGATATACTTTTTTTGAGTTGTCATCATGTTGATTGATATTGTAAAAATATATGGTTTTTCTATAAAAAAACTTAGTCGAACTTAGAAATCCTCGGGTTACACTAAACGTACACGGCTTATATTTAAAACTAGGGCGGGTGGTGGGCGTAGTTTTTACCTTAAAATTTCACTCTAGACTTAAAGCTAATCCAAACCAGATTTATATTTGGTCAAAACCTGTCTGAATCTTATTCTAGAAATAACTTGTCTGAATCCAATGGAATTTAGCTGAGATAGCTCCCAAATATTTTCCTCAAAATCCCAAAATACCGGTGACGTCCATATAGGATTTTCGAGCCATACTTATCAGATATATTTGGAATTTCCTATTTTTCAGGGAGGCCCGAATTAAGTTTGAATAAACCTCTTGGGGCATATTCATAAGAGAGATATTTATACATGCAATAGCCTGCATCTTCTCAAAAACTGTAATAGCCTGAAAAGTAGGGCCAGGAACGGATTCTATTTCTGAGATTGTAAAAATAAAGATAAAATGAGTATGATGTAGTCCATGTGATGTACAAGAAGTGACCAAGATGGCATTTATTGAAGGAACTCAACGACATGCTTAGGCTTATGAGTTCAGTCATGATGGATCAAGATCTTGAGAGAATGATTTAAGAGCGGAATTGTATATATGTCTTGAAGATGAGATTATGATGAACTCATATGTTGAGTGATGGTTGATCAAGTTATGACGGAAGTAATTCAAGTGAAGTATCCTAAATCGAAGACCTCAATTGATTGGGAGTTACGGAGCAATTTGTCACACCTACATGGTGTTGTTCACACCACACATGGTTTCAGGCTTCCTTGTGCGACAAGGGATCTTAAAATGGACCATATCTATACTAGTGTGTGCTTGCTACTCTGTTGAACTTCAAATTAGCCGTTCATCGCATATCGCTTTTCGATTTTCTGTTGTGATTTCAACGTGGACTGCATGAACATTTTCTTTTTCATGGACATGAACAAATGTGGATTTTAAACAAGTTACTCTCGCCTCAATGTTTCTTGTCCTGAACTAGGAAAATGGTAGAGTATTCAAAAAGAAATTGTTGAGTTGCACACATATGTGCCCAAACAGACTTGTCACACACATACATACTGATGCTTTCATCGTAGAAGACAATAAATCTAAAATTTGTGTTTGGCAAAGATAGATTGTAAAGAATATCCGGTTCACTCAAAGTAAGGAAGAAACTGAAAATTTTGACCATCGTCAGCTCAGGTCACAGTTTGTTGCCGAGAATGTAAGCATTTCTTCAGTATTTTAAAAAAATAGGTCAACTGTGAAGATAATTTTGTGCTGTGATTGAAGAAAATCAGGTCACGAAGTTGCCTGTTGAAATAATGTTGTATGAATCCAAGTGTTTGGCTGTCTATATCCAAACAATGTCACATACAACTCTTTTGACGCAGCGTCCTTCAAATTCAGCGATACACTCCATTGATCCTACAGTGCACCCTTGAATTCAAAATAGATTTGAATAAAATTTAAATTTGGTCAGAGATGATTTGAACCTAGTAAAATTCTAGACGACTTTTGGAATTTCTGAATTTTGAATCTATTGGGCAATACCTGTCATCAGATAGTTATACACGTGTTGCCTGCGACATGGGGCCAGGAACGAATATTTTTGGGAGTGCCTAGGACTCATCTAGATGAGATATAATTTGGTCTCATTCACCTGAAAACAAAAACAGATAGAAATAGTACTACAAACCACGTCAGCACACACGCATCTTATAGTATCAATTCAATGGCTATAAAAATGAATGAGACATAATTAAAACTCAGCTAGATAAGTTCTAGCAAAGCCGAATATTTTTTTGTTGGAATCATGATCGAACATCCTTGTTGACAGCCAACACGTCACGCAGCAGCCAGCCCGGTTCCCGCCAGCGTGTCATGAGCCCTCGCTGCCGTCCGATCGTGGAAACCAACGGCCCAGATGGACTCCCACGCGTGTCACCGCGCTCCCGAGGGACAGACCGCGTCGGAAGCAGCCTCCGATTCGTCCACGTCACGCCGTCGCTGTACGTAGGCATCTCTTCGCGCCATAAATAGCAGCCGCACCACGTCCTCGTCCTGCTACGTACTTGCAGTTAGCTTCGAAAAAGAGATCGATCGATCGCCGGCGCCATGGCTCGGGCGACGAAGTTGCACGGGCTACTGCTCGCGGTGCTGCTCCTCGCGGCCACGGCGGCGGCGGCGAAGGAGAAGGGCTCCGGCAACGGCAACGGCAACGGCGGGCCGGTGATCGGCATCGACCTGGGCACGACCTACTCGTGCGTGGCCGTGTACCGGAACGCGCTCGTGGAGATCATCGCCAACGACCAGGGCAACCGCATCACCCCCTCCTGGGTCGCCTTCACCGACTCCGGCGAGCGCCTCATCGGCGAGGCCGCCAAGAACCAGGCCGCCGCCAACCCGCTCCGCACCGTCTACGACGCCAAGCGACTCATCGGCAGGCAGTTCGTCGACGCCGAGGTGCAGCGGGACATGAAGCTGCTGCCGTTCAAGGTGGTGGACAAGAACGGCAAGCCGCACCTCGAGGTGGAGGTCAAGGCCGGCGACGTGCGGACGCTCAGCCCGGAGGAGGTGAGCGCCATGGTGCTCACCAGGATGAAGGAGACGGCTGAGGCGTATCTCGGCGAGAAGGTCCGGGACGCCGTCATCACCATCCCGGCCTACTTCAACGACGCGCAGCGCCAGGCCACCAAGGACGCCGGCGCCATCGCCGGCCTCAACGTCGTCCGCCTCATCAACGAGCCCACCGCCGCCGCCATCGCCTACGGCCTCGACAAGGTGGCCGACGGGAAGGAGCGGAACGTGCTCGTGTTCGACCTCGGCGGCGGCACCTTCGACGTCAGCGTGCTCGCGCTCGATGGCGGCGTCTTCGAGGTCCTTGCCACCAACGGCGACACCCATCTCGGAGGCGAGGACTTCGACCAGCGCGTCATGGACCACTTCATCCGGCTCGTCAAGCGGAAGCACGGCGTCGACATCTCCGGCGACGCGCGCGCTCTTGGCAAGCTTCGCCGCGAGTGCGAGCGCGCCAAGCGGGCGCTCAGCACCCAGCTCCAGGTCCGCGTGGAGGTCGAGTCTCTGGCCGACGGTGTCGACTTGTCGGAGCCGCTCACCCGGGCCCGCTTCGAGGAGCTCAACGCCGACCTCTTCCGCAAGGTCATGGCGCCCGTGAAGAAGGCCATGGCGGACGCCGGGCTGGCCAAGGGCGACGTCGACGAGGTGGTGCTGGTCGGCGGCAGCACCAGGATCCCCAAGGTGCAGCAGCTCCTCCGCGACTACTTCGGCGGCAAGGAACCCCACAAGGGCGTCAACCCCGACGAGGCCGTGGCCTACGGCGCGGCGGTGCAGGGCGGCATCGTGCGCGGCGACGCCAAGGAGGTTGTGGTGCTGGATGTGACGCCGGTGACGCTCGGCATCGAGACGGCCGGCGGCGTGATGGCGAGCGTGATCCCTCGGAACACGCCGATCCCGACCAAGAGAACCAAGATGTTCACCACGTACCAGGACAGGCAGACGACGGTGGCCATCACGGTGTTCGAGGGCGAGCGGAGCATGACAAAGGACAACCGGCTGCTGGGCAAGTTCGACCTCACCGGGATCGCGCCGGCGCCGAGGGGCACGCCGCAGATCGAGGTGACCTTGGAGGTGGACGTGAACGGCATCCTGCACGTGGGGGCGGCGGACAAGGGCACGGGCAGGTCGGAGAAGATCGAGATCAGCAGCGCCGGCCGTAGCATCTCGCAGGAGGAGATCGAGCGCATGGTGCAAGAGGCGGAGGAGTTCGCGGAGGAGGACAGGAAGGTGAGGGACAGGGTAGACGCGCGGAACAAGCTGGAGGCGTACGTTTACAGCACCCGGACGACGGCCGACGGCGAGCTGGGGGCCAAGATGGACGGCGACGACAGGGAGAGGGTCAGGAAGGCGGTAAGGGAGGCCGGCGAGTGGCTCGAGGCCAATCCGGACGCCGACCAGGACGACTACGCGGAGAAGCTCAAGGAGCTGGAGGATGTGTGCAGCCCCGCCTTCGCCGCTGCCTACCGGAACGCAGGGGGTGGCCATGACGGCGCCGCCGAGGAGGACGATGACCACGACGAGCTCTAAGATTTTACTAGGAGTTGCTGTTCATAGCTTAGTACGATTATTATGATTGAACTACGTACCGACTGACCAACACCCAAAGTCATAAATCTACATCGTGCATTGTTTGGCAAGAAAGATAACATAGTTCATTGTTTATATATTATCGATTTTCCAAAAATTCCGATATTAATTTCCACGCGGTGGCTATATGTAAGTTGACTGAATTTTCATACTGGGTTAAGTTGACTGAATTTTCATATTTGGTAAGTCGATTTCATGGGGAGAGGAATTGTTGGAGGAAGAAAGCTGGAGGTAGAAGAATGAAGGTCGGTCGTTGGATCTTTATTTAGTCCAATGGCGGGTGGTGGCACAATAAGAGATGTAATAGTATATTGACAACATAGTATATTCTAATTTCGAAAAAAAAAGTTCCAGATGAAAGGGGTGTGGTTCGTTCGACAAATTTCTACCTCTATATCTATACCTGCAAGAAATTTCTCAAGAGAAATTGCCTGCCCAGCAGGAGACATGACGATGGCGCAATAACAGATGTATATTGACAAACATGAGTTCATATGTTTCTGGCCAAACTGTTGATGTGCAGCCCAAACACACAAAAAGAGCATAAACTGTACGAAATGATACTACAAGATGTCTACACTGGGATAACTTCTGACTTTCGGCAACTATGTAATTGATGAGGTTGGTAAGACAACTCATCTAATCCAGCTAATCGAGCTCGTTATGTTTTTTTTACAGTCCTAGTTGTAGAACGAGGCATCAACGTATATTGGATTCATTGTGCCATATCAGTTTGCCGGCTTCAGGAACGGCCAGGCTGAGGAGCACAGGTTCGGTGCAGTATATATTCCCATGCCCATCCTTAATCTGGAGGTCAGCATGGTGCTTGACAAGCAGTTTGGCGATGTCTTCCTTCTCGCGGCTGAAAGAGAGAAGCAAGGTTCAGTTCACATAGCTCAAGGGTCTCGAAAGGCAGCCCTATGATACGATAAACCAAACGGATCTAAGGATATGTACTAACTACTCTACCTGACAAGTTAAGCTAGTAGTATATCAATATGACAGAACCTGGCAAGCTCAAACTTGCCGAGAGTGTAATGGGTATAGCAAACGTTTGCCCATTTGGTGCAGTTTGTGATGCAAACCTACTAAAAATACTTGGTTCAGAATTACCACCGGCTTCTTTTGCTCAAATACACTCAAAAAATCAGATAGCTGAGCATTTGAACTGACAAGAATCTCGACAGTATCTAGGTGACCATGGTCCATAGCCAAGTGCAAAGGAGTTCTCCTTTTGCTATCTGAAACCAAATTATGTTTAAATGACTCATGCTCCATAAAGAAGAGAAAGATGAATGTTCTACAAACACAAACCTCTTATGTTGATTTCTACTCCAGCAGCCACATGCTTTTTAAGTTCTTCAACTGGTCCTTGCCTTGCAGAAACATGGATGCCAGCAATTTCTCTGCGGGTACAAATAAGTTAATTGTAATCGTAGAAACAATAATTCAGGTGAAGTACTAAATGGATGAAATAAATAATTAAAGCTTGTTAGCACCATGATGGAGATAACTAGTTGCATACCAAATAATGAATCACCTCACTTTTATTTGCTATGTTCTATCAGTTAGCAAAAGAAACAAAAAGAAATATATTATACGGCATTAGGTGAACTTGGCTACACATCATCAAGGAAACATTAATGCAGAGGGAGGAGGTTTAAGGTGTCCTTGTTGTAAACATACTTACAATTCATTCGTTTTGGATACAGATCTCAGTCCGGACAGTAAATGAGTAGGCTGCGGCATAAGCCAGTGCGGACGGGGAAGTCGGCACCGGTGTTGTAAACCGGCACGGACGGGAGAATCGACCGCGACGCTGTAAGCCAGCGCAAACGCGCGAGTCGGCCACAGGCATGGATAGATGTAAACCGAATAGCGGGGGCGGCGACTTGCACGTGTATCCGTCGAGCAACATGACACGGAAGAAAGCCAGTGTAAAATTATGCTGGCGCGCGCTCCATATCCGTGGCATAACTATACCAAGGTCATGGATAATTATCATGCATAAAAATATATTGCAGAACAAAGTAACTGTTTTCACAAATTAATATGTGCTGTTAAAACAGACTGGACGAATATCACCTGATGTTTGAACAAGAGATGATCTGGTCATATCGCCATAAACAGTAAGCCATTGTCCTGTTTTTTTTTGGACAAAAGACGACCTGTATACTCTACCAAAGATATGCTGGAAATGGCAACTAACTATTATCAGAACCTTTTTGGGTTTGAACCTAAACCTAACATTCACCTGGATGACCATTTTTGGTCTGAAGAGGAACGAGTGACTGTAGCTGAGAATGAGATATTAGAAAGGCCTTTTTCATAAGAAGAGATTAAGGAAGCCATTATGGGCTCATATGGAAATGGTGCCCCTGGGCCTGATAGTTTGTCCTTTATATTTTACCAACATTTTTGGGAAATAATTAAAGGAGACTTTATGGCACTTGTGAGGGATTTTGAGAGAGGGTCTCTGGATATCCAGAGGTTAAATTACTCTATAGTCACTCTCATTCCTAAAGAACCAGATGCTAAGAATATGAAAAAAATTCGGCCTATTTGTTTGAGCAACTGCTCTGTGAAGATTTTTAGCAAAGCCATGACAAATAGGGTTTCCCCTATAGGACATAGGTTGTTGGCCCCATGCCAGTCTGCTTTTGTGAGAGGTAGATTTATACTCGAAAGTGTAGTGACTGCTCATGAGGCTATTCACGAAGTTCATAAATCTAAAGAACCTAGGATTGTTCTCAAGTTAGATTATGAAAAAGCGTATGATCGTGTCAACTGGGACTTCCTAGTGGAAATGTTAACTTCCAGAGACTTTGGCCCTAAGTGGATTAGGTGGAACTTGTCAATTCTTAAACAAAGCTCTTTCTGTGTTAAAATTAACGATGTTCTAGGTCCTTAGTTTGTGGGGGGGAAAGGGCTGAAACAAGGAGACCCTAGTTCCCCTATGCTATTCAATTTGGTGGCAAATGTATTCTCTCGAATGCTGATGAAGGCGGTCAATAACAATATAATATCTAGGATTGTTCCCCATATTATCCCGCATGGTCTTATCTGCTTGCAGTATGCAGATGACACGATATTGTTTCTCGACCCGAAAACTGAGTATGTAAAAAGACTTAAAATGGTTGCTTGCTTGTTTTGAAAACCTTTCTGGGTTGAAAATTAATTATGATAAGTGTCAAGTAGGGCCAATTAATATGAATACTGATGAGGCTAAACTATTATCCCAAATTTTCTGCTGTAAGATGGGAGATTTCCCTCTCAAATACTTGGGGGTTCCTCTCCACTACCTTAAACTAAGAAGGGAGGATATCCAGTACATTATAGATAAAATCATCAAAAGGATTTGTGGTTGGAAGGGGAGGTTACTCAGTTATGAGGCGAAACTTGTACTGCTTAAAGCATGTATCACTAGCATTCCGATGTACTTGATGTCTGTGATAAAATTTCCTAAATGGGCTATAAATGCTATCACATCTCAGATGGCTCACTTCTTTTGGGGTGACCAGGGAGATGAGCACAAATATCATCTTGCTAAATGGGGGATGATTTCTCTGAAAAAAGAGTTTGGGGGCTTGGGGATTCCCAACTTAAGAGAGTTCAACATGGCCTTGCTAGCCTCTTGGGCAAAAAGATACTTCATAAACCATGATAATGATTGGGGGAGACTAGTTGATCATAAATATAGAACTTGTTGGAAATATGCCCTAGAGGCAATAATAAAAGCATTATTATTATATTTCCTTGTTCATGATAATTTTCTTTTATTCATGCTATAATTGTGTTATCCGGAAATCGTAATACATGTGTGAATTCATAGACACCAACATGTCCCTAGTAAGCCTCTAGTTGACTAGCTCGTTGATCAACAGATAGTCATGGTTTCCTGACTATGGACATTGGATGTCATTGATAACGAGATCACATCATTAGGAGAATGATGTGATGGACAAGACCCAATCCTAAACATAGCACAAGATCGTATAGTTCGTTTGCTAGAGTTTTTCCAATGTCAAGTATCTTTTCCTTAGACCATGAGATCATGTAACTCCCGGATACCGTAGGGGTGCTTTGGATGTGCCAAACATCACAACATAACTGGGTGACTATAAAGGTACATTACAGGTATCTCCGAAAGTGTCTGTTGGGTTGGCACGAATCGAGACTGGGATTTGTCACTCCGTATGACGGAGAGGTATCTCTGGGCCCACTCGGTAATGCATCATCATAATGAGCTCAAAGTGACCAAGTGTCTGGTCACGGGATCATGCATTACGGTACGAGTAAAGTGACTTGCCGGTAACGAGATTGAACGAGGTATTGGGATACCGATGATCGAATCTCGGGCAAGTAACGTACCGATTGACAAAGGGAATTGTATACGGGGTTGCTTGAATCCTCGACATCGTGGTTCATCCGATGAGATCATCGAGGAGCATGTGGGAGCCAACATGGGTATCCAGATCCCGCTGTTGGTTATTGACCGGAGAGCCGTCTCGGTCATGTCTACATGTCTCCCAAACCCGTAGGGTCTACACACTTAAGGTTCGGTGATGCTAGGGTTGTAGAGATATGAATATGCAGTAACCCAAAAGTTTTTCGGAGTCCCGGATGAGATCCTGGATGTCACGAGGAGTTCCGGAATGGTCCGGAGGTGAAGAATAGGAAGTGCAGTTTCGGCCATCGGGAGAGTTTCGAGGTCACCGGTATTGTACCGGGACCACCGAAAGGGTCCCGGGGGTCCACCAGGTGGGGCCACCCATCCCGGAGGGCCCCATGGGCCAAAGTGGGGAGGGGAACCAGCCCATAGTGGGCTGGTGCGCCCCCCTAGGCCCACCCCATGCGCCTAGGGTTGGAACCCTAGGGGTGGGGGGCGCCCCACCTTGCCTTGGGGGCTACTCCATCCTTGGCCGCCCCCCCCCTAGGAGATCCCATATCCTAGGGACGGCGCCCCCTAGGGGAGCCTATATAAAGGGGGGGGGGAGGGAGGGGGCAGCCATACCTTGAGTCTTGGCGCCTCCTTCTCCCCTGCTACACCTCTCTCATTCAGTGCTGATGATTACTCCCTCATTCAGTGCGGCATGCTTTACAGCTTAGAACCGGGGCTCCAAAAGCGTTTTGAGCGACACGGAGCATATGAGATGTTCGAAGAGCTGAAAATGGTTTTCCAAGCTCATGCCCGGGTCGAGAGATATGAAGTCTCCGAAAAGTTCTTCAGCTGTAAGATGGAGGAAAATAGTTCTGTCAGTGAGCACATACTCACTATGTCTGGGTTACATAACCGCTTAACTCAGCTGGGAGTTAATCTCCCGGATGACGCGGTCATTGACAGAATCTTCCAGTCGCTCCCACCAAGCTACAAGAGCTTTGTGATGAACTTCAATATGCAAGGGATGGAAAAGACCATTCCTGAAGTATTTGCAATGCTGAAATCAGCAGAGGTAGAAGTCAAAAAGGACCATCAAGTGTTGATGGTGAATAAAACCACTAAGTTTAAGAAAGGCAAGGGTAAGAAGAACTTCAACAAGGACGGCAAGGGAGTTGCCGCGCCTGGTAAGTAAGCTGCCGGGAAGAAGCCAAAGAATGGACCCAAGCCCGAGACTGAGTGTTTTTATTGCAAGGGAAGTGGTCACTGGAAGCGGAACTGCCCCAAATACTTAGAGGACAAGAAGGCCGGCAAAACGAAAGGTATATGTGATATACATGTAATTGATGTGTACCTTACCAATACTCGTAGTAGCTCCTGGGTATTTGATACCGGTGCAGTTGCTCACATTTGTAACTCAAAGCAGGAGCTGCGGAATAAGCGAAGATTGGCGAAGGACGAGGTGACAATGCGCGTCGGGAATGGTTCCAAGGTCGATGTGATCGCCGTCGGCACGCTACCTCTACATTTACCTACGGGATTAGTTTTGAACCTCAATAATTGTTATTTAGTGCCAAGTTTGAGCATGAACATTGTATCAGGATCTCGTTTAATACGAGATGGCTACTCATTTAAATCCAAGAATAATGGTTGTTCTATTTATATGAGAGATATGTTTTATGGTCATGCTCCTATGGCGAATGGTTTATTCTTAATGAATCTCGAGCGTAATTGTGACGCCCCCGATTTAATCGTACACTAATCATACACGCAAACGTGTACGATCAAGATCAGGGACTCACGGAAAGATATCACAACACAACTCTACAAATAAAATAAGTCATACAAGCATCATATTACAAGCCAGGGGCCTCGAAGGCTCGAATACAAGAGCTCGATCATAGACAAGACAGCGGAAGCAACAATATCTTAATACAGACATAAGTTAAACAAGTCTGCCTTAAGAAGGCTAGCTCAAACTGGGATACAGATCGAAAGAGACGCAGGCCTCCTGCCTGGGATCCTCCTAACTACTCCTAGTCGTCGTCAGCGGGCATCACGTAGTAGTAGGCACCTCCGGTGTAGTAGGAGTCGTTGTCGAAGGTGGCGTTTGGCTCCTGGGCTCCAACATCTGGTTGCGACAACCAGGTAGAAGGGATAGGGGAAAAGAGGGAGAAAGCAACCGTGAGTACTCATCCAAAGTACTCGCAAGCAAGGAGCTATACTACATATGTATGCATTGGTATCAAATGGAATATGGGTATCATATGTGGACTGAACTGCAGAAAGCCGGAATAAGGGGGGGATAGCTAGTCCTTTCGAAGACTACGCTTCTGGCAGCCTCCGTCCTGTAGCATGTAGAAGAGAGTAGACTGAAGTCCTCCAAGTAGCATCGCATAGCATAATCCTAACCGATGATCCTCCCCTCGTCGCCCTGTGAGAGAGCGATCACCGGCTGTATCTGGCACTTGGAAGGGTGTGTTTTATTAAGTATCCGGTTCTAGTTGTCATAAGGTCAAGGTACAACTCCAAGTCGTCCTGTTACCGAAGATCACGGCTATTCGAATAGATTAACTTCCCTGCGGGGGTGCACCACATAACCCAACACGCTCGATCCCATTTGGCCGGACACACTTTTCTGGGTCATGCCCGGCCTTGGAAGATCAACACGTCGCAGCCCCACCTAGACCAACAGAGAGGTCAGCACGCCGGTCTAAACCTAAGCGCCCAGGGGTCTGGGCCCATCGCCCTAAGCACACCTGCACGTTGCGTGGGCGGCCGGAAGCAGACCTAGCCTAGTAGGTGTTCCAGTCCAATCCAGCGCGCGCCGCTCCGTTGCTGACGTCACGAAGGCTTCGGCTGATACCACGACGTCGAGTGCCCATAACTGTCCCCGCGTAGATGGTTAGTGCGTATAGGCCAGTAGCCAGACTCAGATCAAATACCAAGATCTCGTTAAACGTGTTAAGTATCTGCGAATGCCGACTAGGGCCAGGCCCACCTTTCTCCTAGGTGGTCTCAACCCGCCTCAAAGTAACCGTCGGGGGCCGTCGGGAACCCAGGCCCACCTCTACCGGGATGGAGCCACCTGCCCCTTCAGCCCCAATCTCCGAACAGTATCACAGGTAATGTAACTGTGTAAAGTATATCGTATATGCCCGTGATCACCTCCCGAAGTGATCACGGCCCAGTAGTATAGCATGGCAGACGGACAAGAGTGTAGGGCCACTGATGGAACACTAGCATCCTATACTAAGCAGTAGGATAGCAGGTAATGGTAACAACAGTAGTAGTAAGGACAGGCTATGCATCCTATACTAAACATGATTAATTAAGTTAATTAATTTAGTTAATTAATTAATTAATTAACATTTTTATTTACTTATTACTAATTTATTTATTTTTAATTAATTATATATATTTTTATAAATCGTTTTCGTTTTGGGTCTAGGCCCACCTGTCATTGGCACATGGGGGGTGGGGCCTAGCTGTCATAGGCCCAGCGGCCTTAACGGGCGCTGGGTAGACGGGTTTCAGGCGCTGGGGCTGACGGCCATCCCGTTTGGGCGCGGTTGGGGAGCGGCGGCCACGATGGGGCGGACGGGGCTCCGGCGAGCCACCGAAGAGGCGGCGACTGGCGCTGGGGTGAAGAGCAACGGCCCTGTGGGCACTGACGGTCGCGGCCGCAGCCGGAGCAGGGCGGCGCGGGTAGCGGAGAGGGCCGTCGCGGCAGATGGCACACGGCAGCGAAGCAGCAGTAGCTGCAGGCAGTGGTGGCGAGGCGAGTTGCAGGGCGAGGGCGAGGCCAAGGCGGACAAGGTGCAGGAGGGGGAGAGGCGACAGCGCGTCGCACGGGGAAGGAGCAGCAGGGGCGGGGAGCGCCGTGGGACGACACGCAGCGGGCGCCGGTCAGGGACGCCGAGCGCGGTGGCTGCGCGGTGGCGCGGGCGGAGCCGCGCCGGAGCAGCAACGAGCAGGGGGGAGGCGCACGAGGCTCGCGACAAGGAGGCCAGCGGAGCACGCGAGACGGCGCGTGCGGGGTAAGGCAGCAACGGCGCAGCGGGCGCTATGCACGGGGAGGCAACGGCGGAGGGAGAGCAGCGGCAAGGGTCGGCGCGCGGCCAC
>NC_041382.1:770042504-770043044 GCF_002162155.2 Triticum dicoccoides | reverse complement strand
ACCCGCCTGGCGTTGGGGAGCCCCGCCAGGAGGTTGCGCCGCGGCGACGGTCGTCGGCTGTGGGTGCCGGACCCCGGGCGGCGAGGGGCGGCACCGCGGGCAGAGGCCGAGCGGCGAAGGGCGCAACGGGGCACGGAGACGAAGCAGGGATGGCCGCGGCGGCTCAGCGATGGAGGCAGGGCGGCGAGCAGCAGGCAGAAGGAGCCAGGACGCGGGCGGCGACGAGTGGCTCAGGTGCGGTAGGCGCGAGCCGGGAGGCTCAGCGGTGGTGGACGCGGCGATGGCCACGAGTGGCCGAGCGGGCGCGAAGCAGAGGGAGCGCGAGCGATGGCGGGGACTGCGGGCGTGTGAGCCGATGGCCAGGCGCGAGCAACGACAGCGCAGGCAGGCGCGTCCAGGGACGGCGAGAGGGCGCAGTGCACGGGGAGGCAACGGCGGAGGGAGAGCAGCGGCAAGGGTCGGCGCGCGGCCACGGGCGAGAGAGAGAGAGGAGGGGGAGCGCGGGGCGTGCTCACGGGGGGGAGTAGGGGTTCGGGCATC
>NC_041382.1:770024252-770042421 GCF_002162155.2 Triticum dicoccoides | reverse complement strand
CGGGCGCTGGCGTCGGCGTGCGGGGGCGAGGGGATCGGGAGTTCCCGATCCAGATCCAGGGGGGAGTGGTGCGAGTGGGGTGGGGGTGAGCTAGGGTTTCGGTCGTGGGGGGGGATAAGGGAGGCGTGGGGGAGGCCGGTTGGGCCTGCGGTCGAATGGGCCGGCCTGCTGGGCCGAAGCCCAGTGGGGGTCTTTCTCTTTCTTTCTTTTTTTGTTTTCTGTTTGTTTGTTTTTTTTTCTTTTCTGTTTTAAGTCATTTAAAAGCATTTAGGCATTTTATAAAAATGTGTTTACTTCACCATAATTACCGATGCAATAATAGACATAGCCCGAACATTTTATTTTAATATTTGAAAACTTTTGTCGTTTGACTTAATTAGGATTTAAATTTGAAACGGTTTTGAATTAACCCAAAATTAATTACAGTGACCGAGGTGACGTGTCACCATTAACGTGAGATCACTGTAGCGTGATTATCCGGGCGTTACAGTAATGCTACACATATTCATAGTGTGAATGTCAAAAGATGTAAGGTTGATAATGATAGTCCCACATACTTGTGGCACTGCCGCCTTGGTCACATATGTGTCAAACGCATGAAGAAGCTCCATACAGATGGACTTTTAGAGTCTCTTGATTACGAATCATTTGACACGTGCGAACCATGCCTCATGGTAAGATGATCAAGACTCCGTTCTCAGGAACAATGGAGCGAGCAACCAACCTATTGGAAATCATACATACTGATGTGTGCAGTCCAATGAGTGTTGAGGCTCATGGTGGCTATCGTTATGTTCTCACCCTCACTGATGACTTGAGTGGATATGGGTATATCTACTTAATGAAACACATGTCTGAAACCTTTGAAAAGTTCAAGGAATTTCAGAGTGAGGTTGAGAATCAACGTGACAGAAAAATCAAGTTTTTGCGATCAGATCGTGGAGGAGAATACTTGAGTCACGAATTTGGTACACACTTAAGAAAATGTGGAATAGTTTCACAACTCACGCCGCCTCGAACACCTCAGCGTAATGGTGTGTCCGAACGTCGTAATCGCACTCTATTAGATATGGTGCGATCTATGATGTCTCTTACCGATTTACCGCTATCTTTTTGGGGCTATGCTTTAGAGACTGCCCCATTCACTTTAAATAGGGCTCCGTCGAAATCCCTTGAGACGACACCGTATAAATTATGGTTTGGGAAGAAGCCTAAGCTGTCGTTTCTAAAAGTTTGGGGATGCGATGCTTATGTCAAGAAACTTCAACCTGTCCCTGCAGATTTTCAAGTACCAATCATGCAATCTTCGCATCATCGTTGATAGAGATCTTTCATCTTTGATGAGAGGCTTCCCGTACTCGTATCTTTGTATCTGCACCTCCATGGGTTCATAATGTACATCGTCGGGCAGGTAATCTGCAAGATTGCTATAACCGGGTGTCGGTGTACTAGAGTAGGGGTACCCTAGTATCCCGAACTTGTGCACGGGCAGTTGCAGCGCCGCGCGGCAAGGCTTGCCGGACGACCGCCAGAGTCCTCCGTGGGTTCCTTTGGAGCCATTCAAGAACAAAGCATTCAAGACGAAGAGACAAGGCCCCGGCAAGAGGATCTTGCCGGGAAGAGACAAGGCCCCGGCAAGAGGAGCTTGCCGGGAAGGCCAACCACGGCACTTCAAGAAACTTGCCGCGATGCACCGCACGTCCCGGCAAGGTCCGGTGAGCGACAAGCTTCTGGACTCGACAAGACGACGACCCCGACAAGGTATTCGCCGGGGGCCCGCTGCCACTCTGTACCCACGCTCCAGCGCACCCACCCACGCGTCGCCATGAGGCTTCCTCAGGGGCGCGTGGCGGGAGCCTGTGCAGCCAGGGGTACGCGGTGGCAAGCGGAGATGAAGAGAAGGCCATCGTGGCAAACGGTGGCGCTCCTAACAGTCACTTTTTGCACTGTTTAGGCAACTCAGACGGGCATTCAATGACCTTGTCCCCTGCCGTCAGAGTTAGGTAGGGTGCACTGTGTCCACAGTAGCGGTAGCTGCACCTACCGCATCCTTTTCCATTTTTACCCTTCTAGTCTACGTTGCCACCTGTCGGGGACCCCTTGAAAGTATAAAAGGAGGCCCAAGTGCAACGTAGAAGGGGTTAGGCTCATTCGAAACATCAGGAACACTCTCATGCTCGGTCTGGCAGCGTCCATCGCTCCTGAGCAAGAATTCAATACACACAAACAAGCAGCAGTAGGGTTTTACGCATCCGTGCGGCCCGAAGCTGGGTAAAACTGCTCGCGTGTACTGCCTCGATCCGCTCTTTGCGCGGCCTCCGCCCCCCTCCGAACCGAAAGGGGCCCGGTCCCCATAGGTGTTGGTGGATCAGTTTCCCCGACATCTTTGGCGCGCCAGGTAGGGGGCGTCGAGATTGTGCGAACCCGATCCGGCGTGCACGCGAGCTAAATCTTCATCGTCTTCATCGACATGCCACCGAAGAAGAAGGATACGGAGGCAGCTGTTCCGTTTGCGTCGCTTTCACCGCCTCCGGAGCAAACGGGTGGTGGAGTGGACGCCGGCGGAAGAATGGGCGTCGACGAGGGAGCCCTCAGTGCGGCCAAGTCCAAGGACAAGGCGGCACAGACCTCGGCGTCCATGCGCGCACCGCGCCCCTCTTAAGAGGCGCGGGACCAACAGCGTCATGGCGTTCGCAGCGCCATTCGTCCGCTGGGCCAAGATCAAGCTGGTGGTTCTCGTGGTGCTCAAGACCAACATGCACGTCAACATGCTAGCTCGAGCGAAGTACGGTCGCCTGGACGGGGCACTGCTCCTTCTAACGTGGTTAGGAGTCCGAGCACGCCCCACTCCTCGCACCGTTCACCTCCGCCGCCCACCACTCCAGCAGAAGCCTTGGCGCGAGCTCAACTGCTCCTAGACTATCCTCCGATGGCGGACAAGACCGACGAATGGAGGGCCACTATCCAGAGCCTCATCGGCTTCGTGAACGGCGACACTGCGCGGCAACCAAGCACCTCGCTGCCGCGGCAGGACAGCCGGACGTGAGCCGATGGCAACAAGACCGGGGGAGGTGTGACTTCCATGCACTCTCCACTACGAAGGCCAAAATCGCCGACTCGCCGGGTCCACCCCGACAGCGGCTCCACCGCGTCGTCGGACCCACGAGCTCGTCGCGACCAGCATCAAGTTCTCCATGAACGACAACAAGAAGACGCTCGAACCCGCATCAAGCGCCAAAGAAAAGCGCGACGTCAATCCGACAAGCGCGCTGGGCCCTCTGTTGACATGCATGCGCCAGGAGAACCAGGCGATCTGCCGTACGTGGTAGGTTGTCCTGCGTTCACCCGTGAGCTGCGGCAAGTCCAGTGGCCCAGCACAAAGAATTTCAAACCAGACATACCAGAGAAGTACGACGGCAAGACGCATCCGTCGGAGTTTCTCAGCATCTACACCATCGCGGTGCAGGCTGCCAGGGGACGGGACGACAAGGTCCTTGCCAACTACTTCCCGCTGGTACTCAAGCCCAACGTCAGGTCCTGGCTCATGCACTTGCCGGACAATTCCATCTCCTCTTGGGCAGATTTATGCCATCAGTTTGTCGGCGCCTTTACAGGCGGCCACAAGCCACATGGCCAAGAGAGCGATCTTCATCTGCTCGCCCAGAAGGAAGGAGAGCCACTGCGCAAGTACATTCAGAGATTCAGCCGTGTACAGCACAACATCCCAGACGTCCACCCCGCCGCGATCATCAGCGCGTTCCATCAGAACGTGCGAAACCGAAGGATGAGGGAGGAGATGGCGATGTGTAAGATCAGAGACGTCAGCGAGGTTTACGCCCTGGCTGACAAGTGTGCACGCGCTGAAGAGGGGAGGAGGCTCCCCGGAGAGAGTACAGGAGCAGGAGGATCCAACAGTGAGGATGCCGCCCCGACAAGGAAAGGCCAGCGGCGGAACAACAGAAGGAAAAAGGGAAAGGAAGTGCTAGCTGTCGAGCAGACCGGCAACGGAGGTGGCGCCAATGAAGCTAAAGCTGGTGGCTCCGACAGGGAGGCCCAGCCTGTGGCGGCCGCTGACAAGCAGGACAGTTCCGGCAAGCAGTATTGTAAGATTCACCGCACCAAGGGTCACGATCTCGAGAACTGCAAGAAAGTCGAACAGCTTGTTGAGCAACAGAAAGCTGAGTACGAGCGGTGCGACAAGGAGAAGGCCCAGGAAGGAACTGGTAGATCCGGCAAGAAACGTCCCGGCCGAGGAGGACGCTGCGGCAAGGCTAAGCAAGGAGACAGACCTCCCCGCGGCCGCGACAAGGATGAAGATGACGACAACGACGAAGACATGGATGATGACGAGGCCGACGAGCAGGAATTTCAGAAAGCCACAGAGGTCCTGTGCGTTGACGGTGGCGCCTCTCTGCATACTTCGCACCGCCAACTCAAGCAGTGGATGCGGGAAGTAAATGCAGCAGAGCCATCCATAGAGTCATGCAAGCCCCTGAAATGGTCCAGCGCACCTATCATCTTCGACATTGAGGACCACCCTGATCGCGTAACTGCGGTCGGGTGTTTGCCGATGTTGGTTTCTCCAACTATCCGCAATCTCAAGGTCACGAAGATGCTAGTTGACGGCGGGGCTGGCTTGAACCTGATATCCTCCGCGGTCCTCCAGAAACTTCAGATCCCTGACAGCGAGCTCGAGGAGACCGGCACATTCCAAGGAATCAGCCCGGGAAGAAGCAAGCCGAAGGGAAAGATCACGCTGCCGCTCACATTTGGCAGCGAGCTGAACTTCTGGACTGAGAGGGTCATGTTTGACGTTGCCGACTTTCCATTACCTTACAATGGAATCCTTGGCCGTCCGGCACTCGCCAAGTTCATGGGAGCATCTCACTATGCGTACAACATACTGAAAATGCCAGGCCCAATAAGTGTCATCTCTGTCCCTGGCTACAAGAAGGATGCTCTTATCTGTGCCGACAAGATCTACCGGGAAGCGGCAGCTGCAGCAGAGCGCAAGACACTTGCCGCTGAAGCTCCCGGAGGGAAGAAGAAGACCAAGTCCGGCAAGAGCTCTGATGCCTACTCCGGCAAGCGCACCTCTTTGGAGTGCTGCGCTACCGTCGAGGACGCACCATCGAGCTCCACCGGCAAGTGTAAGAAGGCAATGGTGGCTCCACCTGAGACTAAGAAGGTGTCCGCCCAGGAGGATGGCACTGGTGGTACCTTCACCATCAGCGCCACTCTTGACCCCAAATAGGAAAGCGCGCTCGTTGCTTTCCTGCGGGCGAATGTCGACGTGTTTGCATGGCAACCGTCTGATATCCCCGGTGTTCCCAGGAAAGTAATCGAGCACCACCTTGCCGTCTGTCCTCATGCGCGGCCCGTCAAGCAGAGAGTCAGGAAGCAGGCAGTGGAGCGCCAAGAATTCATCGCAGAATAAATCAAGAAGTTGGAAGCAGCAGGCCTTGTCAGAGGAGTGCTCCATCCCACGTGGTTGGCCAATCCTGTTGTTGTGCGCAAGGCTAACGGAAAATGGAGACTTTGTATCGACTCCATTGATGTTAATAAAGCTTGTCCCAAAGACCCATTTCCCTTGTCGCGTATTGACCAGATTGTTGACTCCACAGCCGGATGTGATTTTCTTTCATTTCTTGATGCATACTCAGGATACCATAAGATCTTCATGGCAGAAGAGGATGAAGAGAAAACCACATTTATCACCCCATGTGGCACGTACTGCTTCGTACGGATGCCTTTCGGTTTGAAGAATGTTGGATCAACATTCGCAAGGGTAGTCCACCGTGCTTTTGAGCCGCAAATACACAGAAATGTGGAAGCCTACATGGATGATATAGTGGTCAAGAGCAAAAACAAGGCTACTCTGATTCAAGATCTAGATGAAACTTCTGCAAATCTGCGCAGGATCAACCTCAAGCTCAATCCCGAGAAGTGCGTGTTCGGAGTCCCTTCCGGCAAGCTTATCGGGTTCTTTGTGTCACAGCGGGGGATTGAAGCCAATCCCGACAAGATCAAAGCCATCAAGCAGATTGAAGCACCAAAGCGTGTCAAGGATGTACGAAAGCTTGCTGGTTGCGTCGCTGCTCTCAGCAGATTTATCTCTAAGTCCGCAGAGCGCGCCTTGCCATTTTTCAAAATATTGAAAAAGGCAGGTCCGATGAAATGGACTCCAGAAGCGGAGGCCGCGCTACAGGACTTGAAGAGGTACCTGTCCTCCACTCCAATACTTGTCGCACCTAAGCCACAAGAGAAGTTGCTGCTATATCTGGCTGCAACCAATCAAGTGGTTAGTGTTGCGTTAGTAGCAGAGAGGGAGGCGGACGATGAGCCAGCAACCGCGGCAAGTGAATCCAGTGACAAGCAGGGGGCTTCTCCGACAAGCTCTGGCCCCGACAAAGTTGAGTCTGCGCAGGCATGCAAGGAGGTGCAGAGGAAAATGGTGCAGCGCCCAGTTTACTTTGTCAGTTCCCTTCTACAGGGGGCTAGATCAAGGTATTCTGGCGTACAGAAATTGCTTTTCGGCCTTCTCATGGCCTCGAGAAAGCTGCGCCATTACTTCCAGGCACATGAGATAACAGTTGTCACTCGCTTTCCGTTGAAGAGGATACTGCAAAATCCAGAAGCAACAGGCAGGATTGTCGAGTGGGCGCTGGAACTGTCAAGCTTTGGCCTCAAGTTTGAGAGCGCCTCAACTATCCAAAGCAGAGCATTGGCAGAGTTCATAGCAGAGTGGACGCCAACCCCAGATGAAGAAATTCCAGAGACAAGCATCCCCGTCAAAGAAGCAAGCAAAGAATGGCTGATGTACTTTGATGGTGCCTTCTCGTTGCAAGGCGCCGGCGCAGGCGTGCTGCTTATCGCACCCACCGGAGAGCACCTCAAGTATGTAGTCCAGATGCACTTTCCCAAAGAGCAAGCAACCAATAATACCGCAGAGTATGAAGGACTGCTTGCCGGTCTCAGAATTGCAGCAGACCTTGGGATCAAGAAGCTTATTGTCAGGGGTGACTCACAGCTTGTCGTCCAACAAGTAAACAAGAACTACCAGAGTCCGTTGATGGAAGCGTATGTCGATGAAGTGAGGAAGCTAGAGGAGCACTTTGACGGCCTACACATGGAGCATATTCCAAGAGCTCAGAATGATATTGCTGATGGCCTGTCAAAGTGCGCCGCACTAAAGTTACCTGTGGAACCAGGAATATTTGTGCTCAAGTTGACTCAACCATCCGTAACACCATCAACTAGACAGAGCAAAAAGAGGAAGTTGGTTTCTGATGACTACTTTCCGGCAGAGCTTCCCGAAGCCGCCGCCAAGAAGGTCCCCAAGATCGACGCCAAGAGTGCTGAGGAGCAGTCTGCTCCGACGAACCTCTTGGTTTGTTCCATTGAAGCAGACGCTCCCGACAAGTTTTGCTCCGGCAAGCTTGCCGGGGAATATCACGCTCCGGCCGAACCGCAGGTTCTTGCCGTAGAAGCGGATGTTCCCACAGCAACAGATATGCCTTTAGCCCTTGTTGTCGAGCCGCAAGCTCCAGCATGGGCGCAGCAGATCGTCCGTTTCCTTCAGACAGGAGAGCTTCCCAAAGAGCAAGAATAAGCGGGAAGAGTAGCCTGGCAGTCAAGTATGTACAAGTTTGTCGACAACACACTGTACAGAATAAGACTCAACGGTGTGAAATTGAAGTGCATTCGCCGGGAAGATGGACAACAACTGTTGGCAGAGATACATGGAGGCATGTGGTCACCACATTGGCGCAAGAGCACTTGCTGGCAAAGCATTCCGACAAGGTTTCTTCTGGCCGACAGCCCTCCAGGATGCAACTGCACAAGTAACCAAGTGTGAAGCGTGCCAGTTCCATTCCAAACAGATACACCAGCCAGCTCAAGCTCTCCAGACGATCCCTTTATCCTGGCCATTTTCAGTCTGGGGGCTCGACATCCTCGGCCCCTTTCCCCGAGCTGTCGGGGGTTTTGAGTTCTTGTACGTCGCCATTGACAAGTTCACAAAGTGGCCGGAAGTGGAACCAGTGAGGAAGGTGACAGCACAGTCAGCAGCCAAGTTCTTCAGGTCGATTGTTTGCCGTTTCGGGATCCCTAACAGGATCATCACCGACAACGGCACGTAATTTACGAGCCGCACCTTCAAGCAGTACGTCCAAGATCTTGGCGCCAAGGTCTGCTTCGCTTCTGTTGCTCATCCGAGAAGCAACGGTCAAGCGGAGAGGGCAAATGCTGAAGTGCTGCGAGGCCTCAAGACCAGAACTTTCGACAGGCTGCACAAGTGCGGAAGAAACTGGATCGAGGAGCTGCTGGTGGTTCTTTGGTCGATCAGGACGACGCCAAATCGAGCCACTGGCCAGACACCCTTCGCTCTAGTCTATGGAGCAGAGGCAGTTCTCCCCACGGAACTCGTTTACGGGTCACCTCGAGTACTCGCTTATGATGAGCTTGAGCAAGAGCAGTTGCACCAAGATGACGTGCTGCTCCTTGAGGAAGACCGTCTTCAGGCTGTTGTGCGAGTCGCTTGCTACCAGCAAGCTTTGCGTCGCTACCATAGCTGCAAAGTTAAAGCCAGGAGCTTCGAGGAAGGCGACCTTGTTCTTCAGCGTGTTCAGTCTGCCAACAATTCCAACAAGTTGATGCCGAAGTGGGAAGGCCCTTATCGGGTGAAACGAGTCACTAGGCCCGGCGCTGTCCGCCTTGAGACCGAAGATGGCATTCCGGTGAGCAACTCCTGGAACATTGAACATCCTCGTAAGTTTTACCCGTAGGGCGCGGTTGCCGGAAGCATTTCCGGCAACCACCTTTTGTACAAGTCTTGCCGCCGTTGCATGTAATCCTTTGTAAAAAGCCGGGCGCAGACCCCGTGCACCAGTAAAGTTCATGTGCCCCGCACATCTTGTTATCTGACACTTTGTGCAGCACCAGACCCCGGTAAGCGATAGCGAGCCCTAGGCTCCATATCATTACTTTATTTCTCTGTTTCTTTCTCAAAAGAAGGAAGGTTCCCTCGCCCACAAGGTTTACCGGGGGGGAAGGAGTAGATAATGGTGTGGACCAGGCCGTTCAAGAAAGTTTCTCCTTGCCGGGAAGCAGACGACAGAAAAGCTAAGTTGCTAAAGTTTGAGCAATCAGTTTTTTAAGTTTTTGAGTTATTTTCCTTGAACGACCGTGCTTTGTATGGAAAACCTGTGCGCGGAGGAACCAACTCGTAGCTAGCTGCGCCCTTACTTTGTTTCGAGTCCGCTCAACAACTTAAGTGAGCTGCAACTAGTTGCGACAAGGTTGCTTGTCAGTAGCGACCCCGCCAGCAGGCTGCTGAAGTTCCGCACTCGGCGCTCGCGGCAAGGGTGCCTGCACCGGCAAGTTTCCCTAGAAAGCGTAGGGCAGAACCATACAAAGCCAAGAGTCGAGTAAAGGAAGTAACACAACAATGTTTTGCCTAAGATAGAGTTATATTACAAAAATAACTTGTCGCGCCTCTAATAAAGTGTTCCCATGACATGACTGGCAGCGACAAGAAAAGAAGAAAACGGACGGCCTAATCTACGCGACCGCCGTCAACCCTTTTGACCTCGTTCACCCTGTCCACAATGGGTGCGATGAGGGCCTTAAGTGCGTCAAGATCAGCGTCCCCCGGCAGCCTCTTGAGGACGTTGGTGAGGTTGAGGCCCGGATTGCGGAAGGCCACCTTCACCAGCACCTTCTCCAGAACTCCGGCACAAATCGAGCGTGACTCGTTGGCCAACTGCTTTGGGATCCGTTCCCGGAGTTGCTGGAGCGCAGCCGCCACGCCTTTGAAGAACAGAGTGAGCTTGGCGCTGGGTTGGAGGTTCTCGTCGGAGGAGTACCCGAAGCCTTCCACCCCCAATTGCACCAGCTCCTCTTCGATGACTGCAGCAATGTTCACGAGGCCCTCCGTCCAGAGCGCCACAGTATCTCTGAGAAGATTCTGGGTTTCGGCGGCCCTCGCTAGCAGCGCCTCATTGGCCTTGATGTCCTTCTTCAAATCAGCCTCCCGTTTCTTGGCGCCGTCCAACGTCTCCGTCAGGGTGGCCAGCTTCAGCTCCAGATCAGCATTGGAATTCTTGGCGGCGCGCAGCTCTTTGCCCTTCTCGGAGAGTTGGCCCTGCAGCTCACCGTGGGCAAGGGCGTCCTTCTCGCGTTCCAGCTTGAGCGCTGCAAGCTCTTCGCCACCCACCTTCAGATCAGCCTCCAGCTGCGCCACCTTTACTTCCAATTCCTTCTCGGCGGTCTCAGCAGCCGCAGCCGCATCCTTTGCCTCTTGGAGCGACCCGCCAAGTGCCCGTTCGCGCGCGGCAAGCTCCTCCTCATGGCTGTCGAGGTTCACTTTCCGCTGAGCCAGCTCGCCTTCTCGCCCGTACAGCTTCTCGCCGGTGAGCCGCTGCTGCTCTTCAGCTTCGGCCTTCTCGAGGAGGAAGGCCTTCCGCTCTTCAGCAAGCTGCTCCCGCTCCTCCGCCAAGGCCCGGAGAGCTTCCTGGCAAAAACCCCGGAGCTCCTCCGCGCGCTTCTCTATATCCACGCTCGCTTTCGCGACGAGCGCTTCCCGAGACTCCAACTTGACTTGACGGGCGCGATAGAGCGCCAGCAGCCTCCGCAGCAGCCGCTCCTCCTCGGGCTCGTCACTGCTGCTTCCCGGCGCGTCAACGATCGACAACCCAGCGGAGGCGAGCACCTCCCCATCCAAAACTTCTCCTTCCACCGGCGCCTTGGAGCTTGACGCCCAAGGGAGCTTGATAAAGATGCCCTCGCCAGCCTTCAGATAGGCGCCGGGCTGGGGCTCCTCGGAGCCTGACGCTGCGGCAGCGGCGGAGGGATCGGCGGTCGGTGCAGCGCCTGATGCTCCTGCGGCCTCAGGGCCGTCAGTGCGATCGCCAGATCCCCCGCCAGCTTCCTCGGCGGCAGCCTTGGTGGCCTCTTCACCGGCAGGCACATCGGCACCAGCTCCGTCTTCGGAGGCCGTGGCAGCATCAGTGTTGCCGCGCGCGTCCTCTTCGCCGCCCGCCTCAGTCTCCATCGGATCCGCGGAGGGTGGATCTGACGACCGGAGAAGAATGAGAAGTCAAACAAGCACTCAAGAAGAAAAATCAGCAGAAGAATACAAAGAAAGTTTCGGGCAGGAAGGATTACCTGTGCTGGGATCCGCTGTCATAAGCTCCACCACCGGCGGATCGTTAGCGCTGTCCCTTGCCGGAGACTCCTCCATTGCCAGGAGGCTCCTCCCTTACCGGAGAACGCTCCCTTGCCAGGGAGTCCGCCCTTGGCGGCGTAGTCGAAGCAGACAATGAGTCGGAGGTGATCACCACGCCCTCCTGATGAAGCTGTTCTGCTCCTGCACAAACAAACCAGTGATCAGATGTCAACAAAGGAAAAGAGCAACCACGCGCACCCAGAAGCAGAAAGTAAACCATTTGCTTACGCTGGGGGCTACGTTGGGGGCTGCTCTGCGAAGTGATGGCCGGATCCGGCAAGGTGGTCTCGGGCGCGCCTCATGTCGTCGCAGTGGGTTCGTCCTCGATGATCACCACCTCAGCCTTGGCCCTCTTCGCCGCCCTCTGGGCCAGAGTCCTGAAAAGGGAGAGTCCAGGGTGGGTCAGATCAGATGCAAGACAGGAATGGCAAGTTGAAGAACTACAAGAACAACAAGGGAATCTTACTCTTCTTCCTCTTCCTCATCGGAGCTGAGCGCGGAGAGGTCGAAGTTCGGCCCACCTCCGGCGCGACGAGGTGGAGGGGTGGGATCCCTTGGCCGCTTGGCGGGGACTGCAGCGCCAGCCCGAGATGACCCCGCCCCAGTTGCCACTGCGGCGGGAGGCGCACCCGCGACAACCGTACTTGCTGCGGCGGAGCGCGTCATGCGGCGCTGCGGCTGTTGACCAGCTTGCCGCCCTGCTGCGTCCCCGATCCTGCGGAGGCGCCTTCTTGGCTGCACTGGGGGCTGCGTTCCGGGCCCTGTTCCCGGCAAGCTCCCCGGAGATGGCGGGCCGCTCGTACCCTCGGCGGGCTCGCTCAACTCGGCGTCGGGTGTGGCAAGCTCTTCTTCATCTTCGGGCCACTCCCGCTCAGCAAGACTCATCGCCGATGCCGTGTCCGCTTCCTCCACCATGAACCCAAATTCACCCGCGGCTGCAGCTGCCGCCGCCTCTTCCGCCCTGGTGGCGATGCGTCCATCTCTTGATCGGTGGTGTCGAGGGTGAGGAGTTCTTGTCGTCAGCATTGACCGCTACTTCCACTAGGCTGTCAAAGAACTGCTGCAAAACGTCTCCGGCAGGCTCTTGCCAAGTTGGAGCGATCCCGTGCGAATCACACAACGGCATCATGGCGCAGATGCGGTCGCGCGAGGAGTTGTTGCACAGAGGAACGACGCCTGCCGGCAACCTGAACCACTCGGGGTGCTGTGGGTCATGCTTGAATATCTCCTTGAGTATCCCGAACAACTCTATGACGGTGAAATTGAAGTTGAGGCCTGGGCGCAACCTCATGATATCTGCCGGGCCTCCAAATTCCCAGGCGGGTCTCCCCCTCGCCTGCAGAGGGGCGATGCGCCGGCGAAGGAAATCTGCGCCGACAGCTCCTACAGTCAGCCCGGCAAGCCTGAGTCGCAAGATCCGAGTGGTGGCGATCTTCAGCTTGTCGTCGTCCACGGACAGAGCGCTCCAGTCATTGCCACGCACTGCTGGGGCTTGGCGCAGGGCGGTGAACGGCTGCGGGCTCTCTTCTACAACCCAGCACCAATCTGCTCTCCACTCGTCCCACTTGCTGCGGAGCTCCCCCTCCAGATAGGTCTCCTTCTTGCCGGCCCGTGAGATCCAGGCGATCCCGCCGGCAAGAGGTTCCCCTCTCTCGACACGAGCCATAAAGAAATGGCGGAAGAGAGCTACCTTGGTGTGGACTCCGACAAAGTTTTCGCATAGATGGGCGAAAACTGCCATGGTCAGAACGGCATTGGGGGTGAAGTCAAGGAGGTGGAGTCCATAGGTGTTCATGACGTCGCAAAAGAAATCAGAGAATGGCGGGCAGAGCCCGCAGTAGAAGAACACGGTGAAGAAAGGATATCCGCCAACTGGAGCTGCTTGCGAGGCGACGGCGGAGAGTACCTTCGTGCACGGATGCGCCCGCGTCTCCGTCGACCAGAAGAGATAGTACCACTCCCTCAGCTCCTTCGCGGAGAGCTCGGGGGGGAAAGTGGCCCGCTCCTTCCGCAGCGCCTCAAGCCGCTGCGCTTCGGTCGACTTCACAGCTTTCGCAGCCGCGGCCTTCGTGGCCTTCCCCTTCAAGGGCTTCGGAGGCATGGCGGAGGTGGTGGGGGAGATCGACGGCGCTGGTGGTGGCGGCAGCGACGGGGGCGGAGCGCTGCCCTCTTCCAACTCTGCAAGCGGAGGAGGGCGGCGGAGATTTCTGAGATTGCAGCAGCGAAGGGCGAAGGTGGGGGAAATGCTCCTATTTCCCCTACTTATAAAGAGGGACGGGGCGGACATTTCGGCCTTCCAAATAAACAACCACCCATGATCTCTCCCACGACTCCGCGATTGACGCGTGCCGTTATGGGGGGCGCGGTGGATACGGAGTTAGATTCGGCATAACCCAGGCTCCGCGCGTGCCCGTGCCCTGTTTTGGGCCTGGCCCAACAGCGCTCGGCACCGTGTGTGGCCCAGGCCCGAGGGCTCCTATCGGTGTACTAGAGTTGGGGTACCCTAGTATCCCAAACTTGTGCACGGGCAGTTGCAGCGCCGCGCGGCAAGGCTTGCCGGACGACCGCCAGAGTCCTCCGTGGGTTCCTTTGGAGCCATTCAAGAACAAAGCATTCAAGACGAAGAGACAAGGCCCCGGCAAGAGGATCTTGCCGGGAAGAGACAAGGCCCCGGCAAGAGGAGCTTGCCGGGAAGGCCAACCACGGCACTTCAAGAAACTTGCCGCGATGCACCGCACGTCCCGGCAAGGTCCGGTGAGCGACAAGCTTCTGGACTCGACAAGACGATGACCCCGACAAGGTATTCACCGGGGGCCCGCTGCCACTCTGTAACCACGCTCCAGGGCACCCACCCGCGCGTCGCCATGAGGCTTCCTCAGGGGCGCGTGGCGGGAGCCTGTGCAGCCAGGGGTACGCGGTGGCAAGCGGAGATGAAGAGAAGGCCATCGTGGCAAACAGTGGCGCTCCTAACAGTCACTTTTTCCACTGTTTAGGCAACTCAGAAGGGCATTCGATGACCTTGTCCCCTGCCGTCAGAGTTAGGTAGGGTGCACTGTGTCCACAGATGCGGTAGCTGCACCTATCGCATCCTTTTCCATTTTTACCCTTCTAGTCTACGTTGCCACCTGTCGGGGACCCCTTGAAAGTATAAAAGGAGGCCCAAGTGCAACGTAGAAGGGGTTCGGCTCATTCGAAACATCAGGAACACTCTCACGCTCGGTCTGGCAGCGTCCATCGCTCCTGAGCAAGAATTCAATACACACAAACAAGCAGCAGTAGGGTTTTACGCATCCGTGCGGCCCGAAGCTGGGTAAAACTGCTCGCGTGTACTGCCTCGATCCGCTCTTTGCACGGCCTCCGCCCCCCTCCGAACCGAAAGGGGCCCGGTCCCCATAGGTGTTGGTGGATCAGTTTCCCCGACACCGGGCACCATCCTCGGATCATTAGCGACGTTGTGGCTAGGCACCTTGAGCGCGGGGGGGCACGATTGCTTCGCTTGTTCGCCGAGCTGGGCAATTTGTTTCCCAGCTCGTCGTTCTTTCAGCCTTTGATCACTGACAATACTTCCCGACCGCTCCGATTCGGCAAATTCCTTTCCAATAATGCGCTCATAGTTTCCTTTCGGCGGAGACTTGGGTGGTTTTGTCAGGGCAGCCAGAGTGCGCTTCGCTTTCACCGGATCTACCTTCTCCTCTGGAAGTGGATGTCTCTTTGCTTTCAACCCTTGAAACCAGTCGTCCACTTCGTTTCGTGCGATCTCGGCGTTCTCCTCCGGGGTCCTCCCGTATGGTAACTTCTCTGGAGTCTTCAGAGAAGGACCGAATCTGTATGTCCTTCCGCCTCTGGCTGTACTGCTAGACGCCGGCCGAGCATACGGAGAAGTTGTCTTCTTACTTGCTTACTAGGTCGAGAAGAAGGACTACGACGCGCCGGAGCAGCCGGAGCGGCGGCAGGTCTCTTCCGCCCTTGCTGACGAGGCGGAGAAGGAGGAGGCTGGCTGCTCGGGCCCGTCGGCCCATGGATTTCTTCAATACTTTGACATTAGGAAACCTCTCTCGACCCGTCGGCGATCCTCGACCCCTCGAACCCTCGACGACCCTAGACCCCTCGACCCCTTGAACCCTCGACGACCCTAGACCCTCTCTCGACCCCCTCATGTCGAAGTTATCGGGTAGGGGGTATATCGACAACGACATACCCAATACATGCATACATACATACATATCACATGCATCCATACATATATGAACAAAATTAATATCTACTAATTAACAACCTAAATAAAAAAACTAATACATATAGGAAGAAGAAGAAAAAATAGAGGAGAAGACTTCCTCTTCTTCCTCTCCTCTTCTTCTCCCTCTTCTTCTCCCTCTTCTTCCCCTTCTTCCCTCGACCCCCTAGACTAGTTCTCAACCCTCGACCCCCTAAACTAGTTCTCAACCCTCGACCCCCTAAACTAGTTCTCGACCCCCCCTCATGTCGAAGTTATCAGGGCGGGGGTATATCGACCCCCCCTCATGTCGAAGTTATGGGGGAGGGTTATATCGACCCCCCCTCCTGTCGAAGTTAACGGGGAGGGGGTATATCGACAATGACATGCATACATGGAAAAAAATGCTATCCTTCTATACATAGATAGCCACATACATATATACATGGAAATAATGCTATGAAAAAAATATGAACAAAAAAATGCTATGAACAAAAAAAATAATACACATAAACAAAAAAATACATATATGAACAAAAAATGCTTTGAATAAAAAAAATAATACACATATATGAACATCTATACATACATATAGCCACATACATATATACATTATATATACGTACAAAAAATGAAAAAAAATGATAAACAGGTGGCGGCGGCTCACAGCAGCGAGGTTGACTGGCGAGGACGACAGCGGGGGCGGCGAGGGCATCGGCGAGGGCGGCGGATGGCTCGGGGAGGAAGGCAGCGAGGGTGGCACGGGCTCTGGGAGGAGGGCTCGGGGACGACGGCGAGCTCGAGGGGCGGCGCGAGCTCCGGGGCGGCGCGAGCTCGAGGGCGGCAAGGGCTCGGGGGGCGGCGCGGGCTCGAGGAGCGGGCGGCGGCGGCGACGAGGAGCGGTTGTCTTCTTTACTTGCTTACCAGGTGGAGAAGAAGGACTACGACGCGCCGGAGCAGCCGGTGCGGCGACAAGTCTCTTCCGCCCTTGCTGACGAGGCGGAGAAGGAGGAGGCTGGCTGCTCGGGCGCGTCGGCCCATGGATTTCTTCAATACTTTGACATTAGGAAACCTCTCTCGACCCCTCGGCGATCCTCGACCCCTCGAACCCTCGACGACCATGGACCCCTCGACCCCTCGAACCCTCGACGACCCTAGACCCCCTCTCGACCCCCTCATGTCGAAGTATCGGGTAGGGGGTATATCGACAACGACATACCCAATACATGCATACATACATACATATCACATGCATCCATACATATATTAACAAAATTAATATCTACTAATTAACAACCTAAATAAAAGAACTAATACAAATAGGAAGAAGAAGAAAAAATAGAGGAGAAGACTTCCTCTTCTTCCTCTCCTCTTCTTCTCCCTCTTCTTCTCCCTCTTCTTCCCCTTCTTCCCTCGACCCCCTAGACTAGTTCTCAACCCTCGACCCCCTAAACTAGTTCTCAACCCTCGACCCCCTAAACTAGTTCTCGACCCCCCCTCATGTCGAAGTTATCAGGGAGGGGGTATATCGACCCCCCTCATGTCGAAGTTATGGGGGAGGGTTATATCGACTCCCCCTCCTGTCGAAGTTAACGGGGAGGGGGTATATCGACAATGACATGCATACATGGAAAAAAATGCTATCCATCTATACATAGATAGCCACATACATATATACATGGAAATAATGTTATGAAAAAAATATGAACAAAAAAATGCTATGAACAAAAAAAATAATACACATAAACAAAAAAATACATATATGAACAAAAAATGCTTTGAATAAAAAAAATAATACACATATATGAACATCTATACATACATATAGCCACATACATATATACATTATATATACGTACAAAAAATGAAAAAAATGATAAACAGGTGGCGGCGGCTCACAGCAGCGAGGTTGACTGGCGAGGACGACGGCGGGGGCGGCGAGGGCATCGGCGAGGGCGGCGGATGGCTCGGGGAGGAAGGCAGCGAGGGTGGCACGGGCTCTGGGAGGAGGGCTCGGGGACGACGGCGAGCTCGAGGGGCGGCGCGAGCTCCGGGGCGGCGCGCACTCGAGGGCGGCAAGGGCTCGGGGGGCGGCGCGGGCTCGAGGAGCGGGCGGCGGCGGCGACGAGGAGCGGTTGTCTTCTTTACTTGCTTACCAGGTGGAGAAGAAGGACTACGACGCGCCGGAGCAGCCGGTGCGGCGACAAGTCTCTTACGCCCTTGCTGACGAGGCGGAGAAGGAGGAGGCTGGCTGCTCGGGCGCGTCGGCCCATGGATTTCTTCATTACTTTGACATTAGTAAACCTCTCTCGACCCCTCGGCGATCCTCGACCCCTCGAACCCTCGACGACCATGGACCCCTCGACCCCTCGAACCCTCGACGACCCTAGACCCCCTCTCGACCCCCTCATGTCGAAGTATCGGGTAGGGGGTATATCGACAACGACATACCCAATACATGCATACATACATACATATCACATGCATCCATACATATATGAACAAAATTAATATCTACTAATTAACAACCTAAATAAAAAAACTAATACATATAGGAAGAAGAAGAAAAAATAGAGGAGAAGACTTCCTCTTCTTCCTCTCCTCTTCTTCTCCCTCTTCTTCTCCCTCTTCTTCCCCTTCTTCCCTCGACCCCCTAGACTAGTTCTCAACCCTCGACCCCCTAAACTAGTTCTCAACCCTCGACCCCCTAAACTAGTTCTCGACCCCCC
>NC_041382.1:770023011-770024242 GCF_002162155.2 Triticum dicoccoides | reverse complement strand
TCATGTCGAAGTTATCAGGGAGGGGGTATATCGACCCCCCTCATGTCGAAGTTATGGGGGAGGGTTATATCGACTCCCCCTCCTGTCGAAGTTAACGGGGAGGGGGTATATCGACAATGACATGCATACATGGAAAAAAATGCTATCCATCTATACATAGATAGCCACATACATATATACATGGAAATAATGTTATGAAAAAAATATGAACAAAAAAATGCTATGAACAAAAAAAATAATACACATAAACAAAAAAATACATATATGAACAAAAAATGCTTTGAATAAAAAAAATAATACACATATATGAACATCTATACATACATATAGCCACATACATATATACATTATATATACGTACAAAAAATGAAAAAAATGATAAACAGGTGGCGGCGGCTCACAGCAGCGAGGTTGACTGGCGAGGACGACGGCGGGGGTGGCGAGGGCATCGGCGAGGGCGGCGGATGGCTCGGGGAGGAAGGCAGCGAGGGTGGCACGGGCTCTGGGAGGAGGGCTCGGGGACGACGGCGAGCTCGAGGGGCGGCGCGAGCTCCGGGGCGGCGCGCACTCGAGGGCGGCAAGGGCTCGGGGGGCGGCGCGGGCTCGAGGAGCGGGCGGCGGCGGCGACGAGGAGCGGTTGTCTTCTTTACTTGCTTACCAGGTGGAGAAGAAGGACTACGACACGCCGGAGCAGCCGGTGCGGCGACAAGTCTCTTACGCCCTTGCTGACGAGGCGGAGAAGGAGGAGGCTGGCTGCTCGGGCGCGTCGGCCCATGGATTTCTTCAATACTTTGACATTAGTAAACCTCTCTCGACCCCTCGGCGATCCTCGACCCCTCGAACCCTCGACGACCATGGACCCCTCGACCCCTCGAACCCTCGACGACCCTAGACCCCCTCTCGACCCCCTCATGTCGAAGTATCGGGTAGGGGGTATATCGACAACGACATACCCAATACATGCATACATACATACATATCACATGCATCCATACATATATGAACAAAATTAATATCTACTAATTAACAACCTAAATAAAAAAACTAATACATATAGGAAGAAGAAGAAAAAATAGAGGAGAAGACTTCCTCTTCTTCCTCTCCTCTTCTTCTCCCTCTTCTTCTCCCTCTTCTTCCCCTTCTTCCCTCGACCCCCTAGACTAGTTCTCAACCCTCGACCCCCTAAACTAGTTCTCAACCCTCGACCCCCTAAACTAGTTCTCGACCCCCC
>NC_041382.1:770021264-770022681 GCF_002162155.2 Triticum dicoccoides | reverse complement strand
CATGTCGAAGTTATCAGGGAGGGGGTATATCGACCCCCCCTCATGTCGAAGTTATGTGGGAGGGTTATATCGACCCCCCCCCTTCCTGTCGAAGTTAACGGGGAGGGGGTATATCGACAATGACATGCATACATGGAAAAAAATGCTATCCATCTATACATACATAGCCACATACATATATACATGGAAATAATGCTATGAAAAAAAGTATGAACGAAAAAATGCTATGAACAAAAAAAATAATACACATAAACAAAAAAAATACATATATGAACAAAAAATGCTTTCAATAAAAAAATAATACACATATATGAACATCTATACATACATATAGCCACATACATATATACATTATATATACGTACAAAAAATGAAAAAAATGATAAACAGGTGGCGGCGGCTCACAGCAGCGAGGTTGACTGGCGAGGGCGACGGCGGGGGCGGCGAGGGCATCGGCGAGGCCGGCGGATGGCTCGGGGAGGAGGGCAGCGAGGGCGGCACGGGCTCTAGTAGGAGGGCTCGGGGACGAGGCGAGCTCGAGGGGCGACGCGAGCTCCGGGGCGGCGCGGGCTCGAGGGCGGCAAGGGCTCGGGGGCGGCGCGGGCTCGAGGAGCGGGCGGCGGCGGCGACGAGGAGCGGGCGGTGACGGCGACGGCGACCTCAGGGCGGTGACGGCGAGCACGGGCAGCCTGGCAGTGTCGTCGGGGCGGGATCGAAGAAACTGAACCAAAATTTTTACAAATGTGGCTTATATAGACGGAGCATTGGTCACGGTTTGTGCCACGAACCGTGACCAATGGCCCCCTTTAGTCCTGGTTGGTGCCACCAACCGGGACCAAAGGCCTTGTGCGGCTGCTGCGTCGAAAGTTTAGTCCCACCTCGCTAGTTGAGAGGGGTGCGCAGTGGTTTATAAGCCCCACTACCGCACCCCTCTCGAGCTCCTCTCCATTGCAGGCTTACGGGCCTAATTGTCACTGCTATGCCTGTGGGCCTATTGGGCCTCCTGCGGGCCTGAATCCTGGCCCTTGGATGGGTTTCTAGTCGTATTCAGGCCGTGGGGCCCAGTAGGTGGCATTTTTTTGTTTTTTTGTTGCTTTATTTATTTTCTTTTGTTTTTTGCTTTATTTTTTAATTCTTTATGCTTTTAGTTTTAGAAAAATTATAAACTTTTTGTTAATGCCATTAGTTTTCAAATTTGAAAACACTTTTTTTGTTTTTTTGTTTTCTTTGTTGCTTTATTTATTTTATTTTGTTTCTACTTACAACAAAATACTTATTGTTGCTATTTTTTCCAGTTTTTTTGTTTTGTTTTCTGCATTATTTATTTTCTTTTGTTTTTTGCTTTATTTTTTTATTCTTTTTGCTTTTAGTTTTAGAAAAATTATAAACTTTCTGTTAGTGCCATTAGTTTTCAAAT
>NC_041382.1:770013085-770021050 GCF_002162155.2 Triticum dicoccoides | reverse complement strand
TTGAAAACACTTTTTTAGTTTTTTTGTTTTCTTTGTTGCTTTATTTATTTTATTTTGTGATTAACTTTACTATAAAAATAGTTTTTTCCTGTTTTTTGATTTGTATTTTGCATTATTTATTTTCTTTTGTTTTTTGCTTTAATTTTTAATTCTGTTTACTTTTAGGTTAGCAAAATTATAAACTTTCTGTTAGTGTCATTAGTTTTAGAAAAATTATAAACTTTCTGTTAATTAGTGCCATTAATTTTCAAATTTGAATAGTTAAAATTTGAATTCTTCGAAAATTGTTTGAATCACAAGTTTGTGATTAACTTACTAAAATATGGGAATAGATGCGCTTATATAGAAAATTCAACCTAAATTCCTAGTAAATTTCTATGAATTTCAGAGAAATTCACTATGAATTTAGGTTAAACTTTTCTCTATTAGGGCATCTATTTTCACTTTGAAAGGAGCTCAACAAGGCAGAGAGGGAAGGGCTTATAAACCGGTGTGAGCCCCCTTCGGTTGGCGAGGTGGGACTAAACTCTGCTGGCAACGAGGACCAACCCTTTAGTCCCGGTTTGTGGCACAAACTGGGACTAATGGTCATGGGCCAGGGGCGAGGAGCAAAATTATAAACTTTCTGTTAGTGCCATTAGTTTTAGAAAGTTGAAAGTTGAAAGTTGGCATGGGCCAGGGACTAATGGTCATGGTATTACGAGGGCCGAACCATAAGACATGAAAGCATTTCCAATGAACTCTGAAAAAGTTGAAAGTTGGCATGGTATCATAATTTCACCCATATAACATGTGCATGTACAAAACGGACAATGGTAGCATGTTCGTGTGTTACAAAGTTGGCATGGTATCATCATAATAATTGCGGCAGAAAGTCTTCACTTTTTCTTCGCTTGTGTCATTTGCTTATTGCGCCGTAACCATGGACAATCTTCATTGTTTATTAGGATGCTTGGGTCAGCCTTGACATTGAAGGGAGGAATTTCATGAAACTTTTCTTAATCTTAAGACATGTCTGTCTTGCCGTCCACTCCCAGGATGTCCCTTTTTCCTGAAAGAACTATGTGGCGCTTTGGCTCATCGTATGATGTATTCGCTTCCTTATCTTTTCTTTTTCTCGGTTTGGTAGACATGTCCTTCACATAGATAACATGTGCCACATCATTGGCTAGGACGAACGGTTCGTCAGTGTACCCAAGATTTTTCAGATCCACTGTTGTCATTCCGTACTGTGAGTCTACCTGTACCCCTCCACCTAACAGATTAACCCATTTGCACTTAAACAAAGGGACCTTAAAATCAGGTCTATAGTCAAGTTCCAATATGTCCACTATGTAACCATAATATGTGTCCTTTCCGCTCTCGGTTGCTGCATCAAAGCGGACACCGCTGTTTTGGTTGGTGCTCTTTTGATCTTGGGCGATCATGTAAAATGTATTCCCATTTATCTCGTATCCTTTATAAGTCAATACAGTCAAAGATGGTCCCCTGGACAACAAGTACAACTCATCACAAACATTGTTGTCACCTCTGAGACGTGTTTCCAACCAACTGCTAAAAGTCCTGATGTGTTCACATGTAATCCAGTCGTCGCACTGCTCCGGGTGTTTGGAGCGCAGACTGTTCTTGTGTTCATCGACATACGGGGTCACCAAGGTAGAGTTCTGTAGAACTGTGTAGTTTGCTTGAGACCAAGAATATCTGTCCCTGCATATTATTGAGTCTCTTCCAAGAGTGCCTTTTCCAGTCAGTCTCCCCTCATACCGCGATTTAGGGAGACCTATCTTCTTAAGGCCAGGAATGAAGTCAACACAAAACCCGATAACATCCTCTGTTTGATGGCCCATGGAGATGCTTCCTTCTGGCCTAGCACGGTTACGGACATATTTCTTTAGGACTCCCATGAACCTCTCAAAGGGGAACATATTGTGTAGAAATACGAGCCCCAGGATGACAATCTCGTCGACTAGATGAACTAGGACGTGCGTCATGATATTGAAGAAGGATGGTGGGAACACCAGCTCAAAACTGACAAGACATTGCGCCACATCACTCCTTAGCCTTGGTACGATTTCTGGATCGATCACCTTCTGAGAGATTGCATTGAGGAATGCACATAGCTTCACAATGGCTAATCGGACGTTTTCCGGTAGAATCCCGCTCAATGCAACTGGAAGCAGTTGCGTCATAATCATGTGGCAGTCATGAGACTTTAGGTTCTGAAACTTTTTCTCTTGCATATTTATTATTCCCTTTATATTCAACGAGAAGCCAGTCGTGACCTTCATACTGAGAAGGCATTCAAAGAAGATTTCTTTCTCTTCTTTCGTAAGAGCGTAGCTGGCAGGACCTTTATACTGCTTCGAAGGCATGCCGTCTTTTTCGTGCAAATGTTGCAGGTCCTCCCGTGCCTCAGGTGTATCTTTTGTCTTCCCATACACGCCCAAGAAGCCTAGCAGGTTCACGCAAAGGTACTTCGTCACGTGCATCACGTCGATTGAGGAGCGGACCTCTAGGTCTTTCCAGTAGGGTAGGTCCCAAAATATAGATTTCTTCTTCCACATGGGTGCGTGTCCCTCAGCGTCATTCGGAACAGCTAGTCCACCGGGACCCTTTCCAAAGATTACGTAGTGTAAATCATTGACCATAGCAAGCACGTGATCAACGGTGCGCATGGCGGGCTTCTTCCATTGATCTGCCTCGCCTTTGAAATGCTTGTCTTTCTTTTGACATTGATGGTTGGTCGGAAGAAATCGACGATGGCCCAGGTACACATTCTTCCTGCATTTATCCAGGTATATACTTTCAGTGTCATCTAAACAATGCGTGCATGCGTGGTATCCTTTGTTTGTCTGTCCTGAAAGGTTACTGAGAGCGGGCCAATCGTTGATGGTCACCAACAGCAACGCCTTAAGGTTAAATTCGTCTTGTCTGTGCTCATCCCACGTACGTACACCGTTTCCATTCCACAGCTGTAAAAGTTCTTCAACTAATGGCCTTAGGTACACATCAATTTCGTTGCCGGGTTGCTTAGGGCCTTGGATGAGAACTGGCATCATAATGAACTTCCGCTTCATGCACATCCAAGGAGGAATGTTATACATACATAGAGTCACGGGTCAGGTGCTGTGATTGCTGCTCTGCTCCCCGAAAGGATTAATGACATCCGCGCTTAAAGCAAACCATACATTCCTTGGGTCCTTTGCAAACTCATCCCAGTACTTTCTCTCGATTTTACTCCACTGCGACCCGTCAGCGGGTGCTCTCAACTTCCCATCTTTCTTTCGGTTCTCACTGTGCCATCGCATCAACTTGGCATGCTCTTCGTTTCTGAACAGACGTTTCAACCGTGGTATTATAGGAGCATACCACATCACCTTCGCAGGAACCCTCTTCCTGGGGGGTCACCGTCAACATCACCAGGGTCATCTCGTCTGATCTTATACCGCAATGCACTGCATACTGGGCATGCGTTCAGATCCTTGTATGCACCGCGGTAGAGGATGCAGTCATTAGGGCATGCATGTATCTTCTCCACCTCCAATCCTAGAGGGCATACGACCTTCTTTGCTGCGTATGTACTGTCGGGCAATTCGTTATCCTTTGGAAGCTTCTTCTTTAATATTTTCAGTAGCTTCTCAAATCCTTTGTCAGCCACAGCATTCTCTGCCTTCCACTGCAGCAATTCCAGTACGGTACCGACCTTTGTGTTGCCATCTTTGCAATTGGGGTATAACCCTTTTTTGTGATCCTCTAACATGCGATCGAACTTCAGCTTCTCCTTTTGACTTTTGCATTGCATCCTTGCATCGACAATGACCCGGCGGAGATCATCATCATCGGGCACATCGTCTGGTTCCTCTTGATCTTCAGCAGCTTCACCCGTTGCAGCATCATTGGGCACATCGTCTGGTTCCTCTTGATCTTCACCAGCTCCCCCCGTTGCAGCATCACCGTATTCAGGGGGCACATAGTTGTCATCGTACACTTCTTCTTCGCCGTCTTCCATCATAACCCCTATTTCTCCGTGCCTCGTCCAAACATTATAGTGTGGCATGAAACCCTTGTAAAGCAGGTGGGAGTGAAGGATTTTCCAGTTAGAGTAAGACCTCGTATTCCCACATTCAGTGCATGGAATACACATAAAACCATTCTGCTTGTTTGTCTCAGCCGCATCGAGAAACTCATGCACGCCCTTAATGTACTCGCGGGTGTGTCTGTCACCGTACATCCATTGTCGGTTCATCTGCATGCATTATATATAATTAAGTGTCCAAATTAATAGAAGTTCATCATCATATTAAAACCGAAGTGCATACATAGTTCTCATCTAACAACATATAGCTCTCAAGAGCATCTAATTAATTAAACCATACATTGAAACTATGTAAAACATTTCAATGCAAAAACAAATGCGATCATAATCGCAACCAAGGTAACAATTGATCCAACGGCATAATGATACCAAGCCTCGGTATGAATGGCATATTTTCTAATCTTTCTAATCTTCAAGCGCATTGCATCCATCTTGATCTTGTGATCATTGACGACATCCGCAACATGCAACTCCAATATCATCTTCTCCTCCTCAATTTTTTTTATTTTTCCTTCTACAAATTGTTTTCATCTTCAACTAAATTTAACCTCTCGACAATAGGGTCGGTTGGCATTTCCGATTCACATACATCCTACATAAATAAAATCTCTGTCACGTTGGTCGGCATAATTTTCATAAACAAAAAATGAACCAATAGTTATAAAGATAATATATATACCACATCCGAATCATAGACAGGACGAGGGCCGACGGGGGCGGATACCAAAACCATCGCACTATATAAGATGCAATAATAAAAGTAAGAAAATAATACAAGTATCTATGTAAACATACAAGTAAGAATATTTTTCCTTTCAGAAAGAAGATAAAACAAGAGGCTCACCACGGTGGTGCCGGCGATGACCTCGGCGCGGGTGATCGACGGTGATGAAGACGGGGACGGGGCGTGACGGGCCGCTAAACCTAGAAAAATATTATGGAAAATGGAGTTTGGAGGTCGAGCTTGGAGAGGAGAAAGCTTAAGTAGTGTGGCTCGGGCATTCCAGCAAACACCTTGTGTGCATAGGAGGTGAGCTAGGGCACCACCAAGCCCTCTCCTCCTCGGCCAGAGAAAAACAGAGCACTGGGGTGCTCTGCTCGCGAGCGAGGGGTATATATAGGCACCTCATTGATCCCGGTTGGTGACATGAGCCGGGACTAAAGGGGAGCCTTTGGTTCCGGTTCAAGCCACCAACCGGGACCAATGGTGGTGGGCCAGGAGCAAGGCCCATTGGTCCCGGTTCATCCCACCAATCGGGACCAAAAGGTCCAGATGAACCGGGACCAATGGCCCACGTGGCCCGGCCAGCCCCCTGGGCTCACGAACCGGGACCAATGCCCACATTGGTCCCGGTTCTGGACTGAACCGGGACTAATGGGCTGACCCGGCCTGGACCAAAGCCCTGTTTTCTACTAGTGATCCGTGGTAAAAGTCAAGGAATTGTGTGGTTAAAAAGAATTATGGATAGGCTGGCTACGCGGTACAATTTAGAAATAGGATCTCCTACTCTGCTTGATGATGAGAAAAGACGGCTCATTCCTTTCTTGATTGTTAGTTGAACAGATATAAGCATTTCCTTCCTGGTTGTTGATATCATTTCGTGATAGAAGTTGGATATAAGCATATCTCCGACTATACTTTTATTTATGTAATACTAATAATTAGGCCTTGGTTATTGGATACAGGCGTTTGAACATCCATGTTCCGTGCCATTTTGGGCACGCGTTGGCGTTCAAAGAGTGCAGCCCTCATGGAAGACGCCTGGATTCACAAGCTGTAGCAAGTGGCAGCTGAGAGAGCTCCACGTTGCCAGCTTTAGTCCATTGGTGGGGCATCATATGTTATTTGTGCGTGAGGTGATGGGTCGAGCTCCAAAGCTGGAGACTGTTCTTTTGAAGGAAAATGAAGAGCCATGCAAGAAGTGTAAAGCAATGGGTGCACTACCTACTCCTGTAGGAGGTATGTTTCCAAGGAGCAAAGATGAGCAAGAGGCCATAGCCAAGCAACTTAGGGACAAGAGGATCGTCTTGCCGTCCTCGGCGGCGAAGATAGTTTTCAAAAGTATTGCTTCAACAGTGGTACTCTGAATATAAGAAGCCGAATGCAGGTGCAAGTAGTAAAACGAAAATGTAATAGACGCCAAGGCAAAGGCTTTTTAGCTGTTTGCTTAAAGGAGGAGAACTGGTATGTAATTTTTTGCTGTTGTGGCAGCTATTGTTCGTGGGGTTGTTCTATGCCGGTTGGTCGTTCCTTTCTTTCATCCTAGATATTTTGATTGGTCACCCTCTCTTTCTTTCTCCCTCTTCCTGGAAAACTCCTGTCAACTAGTGTGCACGACTTGCCCAACGTCATCGCCGTATCACTACTATTAAAGGGGAGTCTGTCTTCGTCATGATAACTGGACCTCCCCTCCCTCGTGCGTGATTGTCCGACCTCGTCCTCGCAAGATCTATGCATTGTTCATTCCACCTCCCCTTGGTTCGCCCCTCATTCCCCAAATCCCCCGGTTAATCTCAACTCTTAGTTCCTGCAAAACCGCATGCCCTATCGGGCCTCCAATGTCCATATTCTCGCGCCCGCCGTCTACTTGTGTCCCTCCGTCTCGCCTGCTGAGTCTTGACATAAGACGAGCTGCAACCACCTCCCCCGCAGCTTCAATCCCAGCTTGTGCTGCTGCGTCGCCTAGCCGTCAGCCACCGCTACCAGGGTTCTGCGATGCAAGCAAAAGCTGAAATACGGTTAGAAGCTGGATGGGACATGCCATCTTTGAAACTGACTGCTTGGTCTTGCAGCAAGCAATGTCCTCTACTTATGTAGATCGTACGCGGTCCCCTTAGTGTGCTATTTCGTGAAGCAAAATTCCAGCTAAGCCCACAAATTTCTGTCACATAGACTGTAAACAAGGCAGCGCATGTGCTAGCCTCCCATGATTGCTGGGGTCTTCCGAATGGCCAAGTTGTCTGGCATACGGTAACCTAACCGTGTTGTGGTCGCCCGATTTGGTCAGTCCATCGTAATTGGAATCCTAGGTGTTCCAGATCAAAAAACATTTGAATACATTTGGGTGTTCAAGCTTGTTTACTCTACCTTGTCATTGGTACCAAAACACCTAGGTTTGTCCAAGTAGATCCCTGCCATGCACAATAATAATCAAGTTCCGTTAGAATGCGCATGGAAATACATAAATCAGCAAAAAGGTCAGTGAAAAATCCATGTTCATCATAATTTATCTTGCGAGAAAACTTTCAATCTATTCATTTTCAATCATGGCAATACAACGAGTAAATTGCAAAAAAAAAAACCACCACAATTGGGGACCCTAATTCAAAAAATCACCATCATTCGATTTTTTTTCAAAAACCCACCACCATCGTGCTGGCATTTTTCAAAAAACACTGATACGTTACTAAACACATGTTAACAACATTTCTGACAGATGGGGCCCACTGTAAGTGATGACGTGGTAGCGAAATCTCACGGTGTTTGTTTTGTACCATAAGCTGCACAAGAGACCCACACGTCAGCCTCTACACTTGTTTCTTCTCCACCGGCGCTGGCAGGAAAGAGAAAATAGCACGTCCGCATCTGACTGGCACACCACCGGATTCAGCCACCGGCCGGCTCGCGAGTCTCCGCCTCTGCGATCTTCCTCCACCTCCTTCCTCTATGCTTCAACACGTCAGCAGCAGCAGCCATGGCCAGGCATGGGGGCGCGGGCGGCGGCGGTGGCCTCGGCCAGGCACGGAGGCGCGAGCAGCCACGCAAGAGCGCGAGCAGCTGCAGCGGCCACGGCCACGCACGGGGGCGCGAGCAACAGAACCGTCCGCGCCCGGGCGCGCGAGGTGCAGCACTGGCCGCGCCCGGGCGC
>NC_041382.1:770001324-770012930 GCF_002162155.2 Triticum dicoccoides | reverse complement strand
GCCCGGTCGCGTGAGCATCAGCAGCGCCATGCAAGGGAGCACGAGCTACCGCCAGCTCCAGAGCACGGGCGCGCCGCAGTGGTGGCCGGGGTGCGAGCTCCGCCCCTCACTCCGAACACCCCGTGGGGCCCTGGTCCGGCGCCGACTCTCAGCCCACGGCTGCACCGTGTCGCACTCGGTCGCCCGGGGACCATTCCTGCACCGCGGCCGCCGGTGTTGTGCTCCTGCCACTGGCGAGCTGGGCGGCCGACAGCATGCCTGCTAGGTGTTTGATGAAATTACTTCAGAGTTCTAACGTCCATCTCCTCACTCTGTTTGCCCATGCCATGTCGTCCTGACAATGGGACCTACTCGGCAGATTCAGCGTCAAACAACTCTAATCGATCAATCAGTGTTTTTTGAAAACTGTCAGCACAATGGTGGCGGATTTTTGAAAAAAAAAACCGAATGGTGGTGGCTTTCCGAATTAGTGTCCCCAATTGTGGTGGTTTTTTGCAATTTACTCCAATACAACACACCAGAAATAATAAATATTATATCTAGATCTGTAGACCACCTAGCAACGACTACAAGCACTGAAGCGAGCCGAAGGCGCGTCGCCGTCATCGCCCCTCCCTCGCCAGAGCCGGGCAAAACTTATTATAGTAGACAGTCGGGAAGTCGTCGTGCTAAGGCCCATAGAACCAGCGCAACAGAACAACAACCACCGCTGATGAAGAATAGCGTAGACCGGAAGGATCCAACCTGAAGAAACACAAACGTAGATGAACTACAACCAGATCCGAGCAAATCCACCAAGGACAGATCCGCCGAAGACACATCTCCACACGCCCACCGACGATGCTAGACACACCATTGGAACGAGGGCTAGGCGGGAAGAACCTTATTCCATCTTTGGCGAGCCGCCAACGCCGCCGTCTCGTCTTCCTGAGCAGGACACAAACCCTAACAAAATTCGAAAGAAACATCTAAAGACAAAGCCCTCCCGCCGGCAAGGGCCGGGGTACACCGCGCCGCCATGGCCCTAAAGCCACCGAAGACGAGGCGGACCGGCGGCGGCGCCGGCGGGAGGCAGAGAAACCCTAAGCTTTTCTTATGTTCAACCATAATTTAGCCAACAATACCTCGAATAAGCTCCCTAGCAACCATGATGCCAACTCCTTCAGCTACCTCTTTCTTCAATGTAGGTGCATCTACTAACTATAAATGTGTTATAGGTCAAAGAGTGAAATCATTATTACATAAAGAACATTTGAGCAAACCAACACATTATTCTTCATATACAACCAATAATAATTGAAAACAAGTTCACCATCCCAAATCTTGCAGCTATGACTTCCTTTGCTAGCAAAACAACCAAGGTGAAAGTTCGTGCTGCACAGACCTGCCATCCATATATTCAACCCAAGCTTTTTGAGAGGTATGCCTGAGCCTATCTTGATCTTTGATTGGCGCGGCTGCTCAGTAGAGGGGCATGTTTTGGATGACATGTTTAGCCAATGCCATGCAGAGTACTAGTACCATTTACTCCAAGCACTCAGGTGGTTAGGTGGTTGAGTACTTGATTTTGCTGATGAGAGGTTGCATGGAAATCAACTTGTATGAAGGGCTCCAGTTCTTGGAGGATTTCGGTGTTGAGACTTTCAGCGTTTCTGGAGGATTTTCTAGTCTGAAATAGTACTCCCGTTCCAATGATTTGACACATGAATTTTGTCCTAAAGTCAGAAATTTCTAAGTTTGACCACGTTTCTAGATAAAAATGCTGATATCTAGAATATTGAATAAATGCATTATAAAAATATACTTCATAAAGAATATACTTATGTTCTTTCGATTGATATAGATATTTTTTCTATAAACACTTGGTCAAGCAGAGAAAATGTTGGCTTAGATAAAACTTATATTTTAGGCTGGGAGAGTAGTCTTTACCTCAATATTTCACTCTAGTTTTTACCTCGATATTTCTTCAACTTTTAGGATTTCTGCATCCTGAATAATTCAAATTTGTGGGAACCTCCTCGCCTAAAAAATGAATTGATGGTACTGCTAATGTTGATGCATTAGCGTTTACAGGAATGCTTACTTTAAACAGTAGAAAACAGAACAAACCGGACAATAGCAAGCATGTATATTACAATTTCGTTTACTGCTTGCACTTGCATTCGACATACATACAAGTTCAGAATGCCACTATTGAAGCAATACTTTTGAAAATTATCTTCACCGAGGACGAGCCGACCATGTTGTCCCTAAGTTGCTGGGCTATTGTTTCTTGCTCATTTTTGGTCCTTGGAAACAAGCCTCTTACCAGAGTAGGCAGTGCATCCATTGCCTCGCAATCCTTGCATGGTTCATCATCTTCTTTCAAAACAACAGTTTTCAAGTTTGGTGCTCGATCCATCACCTCACGTACAAATAACATATGTTGCTCCATGAGGGGACTAAAGTTGGTCACATGGAGCTCTCTCAGTTGCCACTTGTTACAGCTTGTGAACCCAGCCACCTTCCAAGAAGGTTTCACTCTTTGAATGACAACACGCTCCCAATTTAGTACCAGACATGGATGTTCAAACACCTGTATCCAAGAACCAACACCTAGTATAATTACATAAAGTACATATAGTAGCTAGTATTGCCAGGCGATTCTATTCTGAAATCTATCAAGCGATGATATCAATAACCAGGAAGGAAATACATAAATCTATTCAACTAACAATCGAGACAAAGGGATAAGTAAAATTAGTACCTCAATATCAAATATCTCAACACTTGGAGCAGCTTCAAGGAGATTTATTGTCCATAACAGGTCAAACTCAACATATATGCCATGAATAGACAGCTTCCTTAGCTTGCTGAATGCGGTGCGGAGTTGCTTGCTTTCCGGCAGGATCCAAAGCTGGTCAACAGACAAATAAAGGAAAAAATCAATGAAACATTCCTAGCAATAATAAAGGTAAGCAAATATCTTGATCAAGACATGAAACAGCAAAAAAAAGAGCGTACGTTCCTAATTAACCCCGTAACTTCAAAATTACTAGTGATGAAATTAGAAGCATGTCGCACAATCTATACTGAAATAGTATGAAATTACCTTTTCTCCTTGGAAATTTAAGGTCAGGGTATGAATTTTTGTGGCACCATCTAGAAGCTGGCTTAAACTAAATCCCGAGAGCTCAAGGTCTGCACCACACACAAGGAATAACTCCTTAAGGGACGGGACAGAACCAAAATGCAAGGGGGCCTCCGAGTGCATGTCACGACCGGGTTTTCCGGGTAATAAATTTCCAGAAAAGACCGTCGTGCTCATCAGCCCCAGGATTACTGTTAGCTGATGAGGCTCCAACTTGATACAGAAATTCCAAGCAAAATACAAAATATGTAGTACAAGACCATTCTGGCCTGTGAGTACAACAAATGGTTTCTAGTGGTTGATGGCGGAAGCGGGTTGTGAAACATCAGTGTCTATGGGACTCCATTTCCCACGGGAACAGCTGACCAGGTTAATTCCTATCTTCGCGAGGCTGCTATCTCCATTGAGTGGGTTCCGGGGCTGGCATCGCGTCGCTCCTCTCCGTGCAAGAAAATCTGGCCAAGACAATAGCCAGGGACAAGCCAGTGAGTACTTTGAATGTACTCGCAAACATTATGAACACAGGTATAATATAACAATGATGTGCTGAAAACATTTTATGCTCATGACGTCAGTCACAATAGATAAATGAAACTCTGATGCGTGCAAGCAAGTTATTTATAAAATGCAATAACATAGTAGTATTAAAATTTATGAAATAGATAACAAGCAATGCCACAGTCGGGCGTCTGAGCGACACCACATAAAGGGCTTTAAAGGAAATGCCACAGTCGGGCGTCTGAGCGACACCACATAAAGGGCTTTAAAAGAAATACCACAGTCGGGCGTCTGGGCGACGCCACATAAAGGGCTTTAAAAGAAATGCCACAGTCGGGCGTCTGGGCGACACCACATAAAGGGCTTTAAAAGAAATGCCACAGTCGGGCGTCTGAGCGACGCCACATAAAGGGCTTTAAAAGAAATGCCACAGTCGGGCGTCTGAGCGACGCCACATAAAGGGCTTTAAAAGAAATGCCACAGTCGGGCGTCTGAGCGACGCCTCATAAAGGGCTTCAAAAGAAATGCCATAGTCAGGCGTCTGAGCGACGCCTCATAAAGGGCTTTAAAAGAAATACCGCAGTCGGGCGTCTGAGCGACGCCACATAAAGGGCTTTAAAAGAAACAATCATAATGAATATCCCGGAGGTAGAACCATCCCATAGATACTCGGTAATAACAATAATATCACGTGTTAGTCAACAATAACAATAATCATAGATATCACAAGTCACGAGTAGTAATTCCATTTTCTGGTTAACCATTTCACCTCCGAAGACCGACACTAAGACCGACACCTGACCCATCCCAGACTGAAATCCTTAACCACGGACACGGCTATTCGAATAGGTTTATTCTCTGCAGAGGGTGTACTGTTTACCCACGAGTAACGGATTTCTTTAGTCCATCGGGACTAATTCCGTCTACGGTCTTTTTGTTGAAAACACACCTAACTTGCACACACCAGCTTAACTCACACGTGTCTGGAATCACCCACGACACCTGTTAGGCAACTCTAAGTGGGGAGGCTACAACCTCGCGTAGCATGGGATCAAACTTATATCGCGCGCTCTAAGGGGTGGCCTCCCCTCTCGGTCCCAACCGGAAACACCCATGCCCCCGGACCAGGTGGCCTGCCTACCAGCTACAACCGGTATCTTCCACCATGGCCTCTCTGTACGGTGTGTGCTAGCAAGAGGTTGACAACTTACTGAACCGTACTCTACTTGCTGTAGAGACGAGTGGTAGTACGAAACAAGTATGGGGGTTACTGGAACAAGACTCGATCTACGGTCAACTCAGGAGGTTTAAGTATTCCCTGCATGATTAGTATAACGAATATATTTCAACCAATACAATCAACACTCATTATATCTTACCATGCCATACCGGACATAACCGTCCCGACGGTGACCGGCGACAAACTCATGCCTACCCAAGGCAGAGGTTTTCCCGGTTCCTACCGGTATGCATGCAAGGCACATGAGGATGGTTATCATCACAAGTGTGTTCATTTCCAACAGCATGGAAAATCAATAACATGCACCCATGCATATGATCATATCACATGAAATAACAAGCCTTCGAAACGCGGTGGTGTTATAAATGCATCAACGATCACACCAAAATATTATGCCGGGATTCAGAATGCTTGCCTTCAATGTGTGGAAAGGCAGGGTGCTCTCCAAACTTTTGAAAGTTTCTTCTCTCTCCCCAAAATCCTATTTGAAAATATATTTGAATTAACACACATTTCAAAAACAGAACAAAAAAGTTGTTTGAAATTTTTTCAAATAAATCTTAAAATAAAATAGAACAAATTTGAGGAAGGTAGGAAAAAGAATCAACTCATTTGGAGTTATATTTAAAAAGTTATAGCCAGTCAAAGTTCTGGTCAATATCAGTTTTTAAATTAAAACAGAAAAGAAAACGTTTTGAAGAGATTACGCTTTCGCGCAGAGAAGACGTATTACGGGTATGACGCCTCCACTTACTCCAGCGTGGACGGCGCGGGGTCGCTGACAGTGGGTCCAGGGGCCCACTGGTCAGGTTTGACCAGTCGCCGCGCGTCGTCTCCCTCCTCTGCCCGAGCGGAGCGGGGCTCCGGCGATCGTCGCCGGCGTTTGGCTGCTCCTCGCGGGCTCCAGAGGGTAGGGATGGATCCGCACGGCTGGGGCGGTTCTCCCGGTGGTCGTGGGGTCGTCGGAGGTGGAGGAAATCGCCGGCGGCGAGCTCCGCGGCGGAGGGAAGCTCCGGTGACAAAGTGATTTGTTGGCGGCGATGGCTCCCGATCAAAATTAAGTAGGGGGTTGGGTTCACAGGGGAATGAGGAAGTTCCTGGCGAAGAGAACGGAGAGGGGGAGGTACTGGAGGTGCCGGATTGGCCGGGGCGGTGGCGGCGGCAGGAGTTGCCGGAGACGAGGAAGGAGGCCTCCCCGGGTCGAATGCGAGGCAGGGGAGCGGCATGGGGGTAGCATAAGGTCTCCTGCGTGCTCAGAGGGGCTCGAGGTGTCCATTTATAGCTCGCCGAGGTCGGTTCCGCGGCGGTGGATAAGGGCGGCCGGCGAACCGACGTTCTGTAGCTCGGGCGACGTGGCGGCGACGAGGGCTAGCAGACACGCTTGCGGATGAGCTCGCACTGCTCCAGGGCCAGGTGGCGAGCGGGCGAGGCTTGGGCGGCGCTGAACGGCGCAGGGCTGTCGGGCGGCAGCGGCGGCTAGCGCTTGGCCTGCCGGGCGCGGCGGGGGCAGCTTGGCGCGTTGCTGCGAGGAGGGGAGCGTGTGGCGAGGTTCTGCAGAGCGGGCCAAAGCCGTGGGGCCAGCGTGTCGGCCCGTGTGCGCGGCATGCAATATGCGCGCTCTGGGCGCGTCCAGTGCACGCACACCAGATGTTCGACACAATGCCGCGGCATGCTACAGGTCGCAGGTGAGGGTGGGGTTTACCAGATCGAGGTTAGGATCAACGGGGAGTCTAGTGGACATGCTATTTTGATCAAAGGTGCAAGTTCACAGTGCAATGCCACAACTCATGTCAAAACTGGTCATGCTCTCCAGGTGTTTGACAAAATGCCAATGGCACCTAGGCATGTCTTGGAGTGGCCAAAAACTCCAGATGGGGGTCTCTGTGGATGAAAGAGAGGGTGGTGTGGTTATTTGGTGAAATGCACAAACTTGTTAGTGCAAGTCTAGCAGAATTTCAATTCTGGACAGGAAATAAATGGCATTATTTCATGAACCAAAATTGATCTAATGGGTGCATGCTCCTGGGTTAAGGGGTTTAACATGGAGGACTACAAGTAGGAGAAATAACCATGGATATAGGAGCAACTAAAATGGGTGTTGCTGTACAAATCATCAAGTTGGTCCAGAATGGAAATGAGGTTGATTCACTCAAAATTTTCAAAGAACAACCCTGGATTTTTGCACAAAGTGGAATAATATGCTCCTACTGACCTCCCCTAATTTTGGTAGAAGTTTTAAAGAAATATATAAAAGGGTTGTAGTGCAAAATGCACTCTGGACCAGAGAAGAAAAATTGAGTGCAGGGCTCAAAATATTCCATGAAGGAAATATATTTTTGCATAAAAGTGATTTAAAAACATAACCTGACATCTCCAAATTTTTGTGGAAATTTTAAGTGAATCTATCAAATGGTTGTAGTTCAAATATGGCCATTTAACCTTGAAAAACTATTTTCAAGAAAGTAAAGATCAAGAAATTAAGTTAGTTAATTAGTTACACTGATAAAAGGAAAGTTTTTCTTGAGAGGTTAAACAAGTCCAATAACATATTTGAAAAGTTTTCTCTTTGGGAAAAACTCATCATAACAGGGAAGGAAATGAGTCAAAAATCAAAATGGAGCTCAGAAATCCAAAGTTTTAATTCCTGGCAAAATTTTAATTTAATAAAACAAGGCCAAATTTTTGGGGTGTCACAGATACTACTCCCCTTAAGAAAAATCTCGTCCTCGAGATTTGTTAAAAGTTGTTTTAAGAAAACTATATGCAATAAAAAATGGCTACAGTGAGAGGGCAATAAGTGGTGAAAAACCACAATGTGAATACTGGTGCTGCGTGGAAAAGTCTACGGTTCGGAACAAAATTGGGTGATTTCTACGCTGGATAAAAATTTAGAATAATCTTCTAAATTTAAATATACGCTGGTCGTACCCGAGAGCACAGTGCTCTCTCTGGCCGACAGGTGGACCCGGGGCCCACTGTCAGCCTCTTCTTCTCCCACTGGCTCTTCCTTCTACCTCTGGCTCTCTCTTCCTCCTCTTTCCCGCGCGCTTTCTCGCGCTTTCTCCACCGGCGATGCCTAATGCGTAGGGCATCTAGGCCGTACCGTGGTAGTGCGCGGCGTGCTAGCTGCCGGTGCAGCATGCACTCACCTCGCGGGCCAGCGCGCTGTCGGCACTGCTCGCGGATTCGACTCCGAACACTGGCGATCGGCGACGAGCGGCGTTGGTGGACTTCGCCCATCGTACACCGAGCTCGAGCTATAAAAACGGCCGGGGTGCCTCTCTCTTCTTCCTCACATCTGGCCTCACTTCTCCTCCTCCTTCTTTCTCCATTACTGCTTACAGAAGCTTGGGTGAGGCTCTAATGGCGGAGGCGATGCCGGACTGGTTCGTGATCCTGATATGCGGAGGGCTGGCGACACTGCTGGGGCTCTCTGTGCTCCTGTGCGCGATGATCTTCGACGAGTATCGCGATGCTGCGGCTCGGGTGTTGGTTCTCCGCGGTGGTGGTGATCATGAAGAGTAGATGGAGTGCGTCGGGTGCTAACTGTTGTTAGGGGGTGATTAGCTGGATGTAACACCGTTGCAAAATTTTGCAAACAGTGTTTGTGTCCGGATGATTATGGTTGTGAGTCTTCTGTGTAGTGCTGTGTGAAATTAATTAATCCACGTCGTGAGAAAGTGTAGATGTAGCAACTCAGGGAAAAGAAATCTCACTCCAGGGTTTCGCGAGGGAAAAACAGTTAATTTAAAGGAGCATAAACCACAACAAAAACTACACACATTAGCAGAAGCCGAAATAATTGACTCGTCGCACAAATTCAGGGTATCACGCATAAGTCACACACATAAATATAATGCTGCAAAAACAAATACAGTAGCGACGTCTAAAATGAAAACAGTAACTGAACGGGGTCCTGAAAAAATGTCTCTGGTAAAGGAATACACTCCTCTTCTATTGGAGGAAGTTGATTGACCAGTCGATGTATGCGTCTCTCCGTGTCGGGTCTCAGTGGTCTGCCGATGGCAATCTGAGGATTTAAATCTGTGAGGCTCTGGAGATAATCCATCACTCGCTGGTTCAAATGCTCTTGAGCAATGATGTACTAGATAAGGTTGGCCAGAACTGGGTCTCTCTCAATACGTCCACCGGGAAAAGATGTAACTTCTCCGGGTGCTGCACGACTCGGAAAGTAATAATATCCTCGTTCGCGGGCATAGGGTACTGCGGATCGAAGACGAGCAATCGCTTCTTTTGCAGCAGCCTCTATGGCCAAGTGTGGGGTTGGCATAGATTTCCCCATGAAGGAAATTTCCGTTGGATCTTGGTTGGGGTCTACAGGAGGAATGTGTACTGCTGCCCAATATTCCGAGGTGGATGGGGTGATCCTCGATTTGAACAGCTCGTACTGAGGTGGTTGGGTAGAAGCCATAGTACTGCGGGTAAAATCCCACAATATTTTGACAAAGCTACCTGGGGTAGCATCTGGGGTTCTTAGATGAATGCTGGGGTTCGGCATGACAGGAAAAAGCGGGAGTGTGGTGCACAAGGTGAGGGTTGCTGGGTAAGGTCACAAGGTGGCCTCTATATAGCAATGGAGCCGGATCGTTTTACCGTGGTGAAAGGTAAAAATTTGCCAGCTTAGCTCCAAAGGTCGGGTCAGTGTCAGAGATACACATATCTCATAAAAAAACGCGTTACTGTGGTTGTCGTCGGGTTGGTTTTGGTAGTTGTGCCCGGAAAAATATGCAGCTATGCGCTGACTAAATATGCAAGGCTACTATTAAGACAGAGGCACAACGACAGGCTGCGTTAATATACACGGTCACGTGATTACAAAGCAAGGATACACTGAGGCTCGGTACTACTCATACGGCTTAGTCTACTTCGTTTATGTCTAAACGGGCGTGCCTGGTGGATGCCGAGGCGTCTCCACGTGTCTCACTGCCGGGATTAGTCGGAGATGGCAGGGGAACTGCGGGGTCGGGGTAGTGATGATGACCATCGCGGGGATTGTTGGCCACAACCCCGTTGGAGTGTGCTCCCAATATGCGACGAAGCACTTCTGGGGTTATCGCAGCACCTTGGCCGATGGCTGGGGCAGACCTCGGGGTCTCGATCGGTTGTCCAAACAGCACGACTGGGTTGTCAGCGTTGGGCTCGTTTTCTCCTCTCGCCGGGTCTCGACGAACCAGCTCTCCACGAGCTGCGATTAGATCAATAGTGATCTGGTCGAACAGTGCCTCCAGTGCACTTACATAGCGCAGTAGGTGCAACAATGCGGGGTCCGTCTCGTGATCTCCATTGGCAACTTGGGGTGGTCTACCATACCCTTCACGCCTGGGTAGTAGTGGAACGAGCGACAGTTAACTCTGGGCGACAAGTGCCTGAGATGAACTATAGCCTCTCGAGCGCCTAGCTGGATGGCTTGTGGCTCAAAGGAAGTTGTCCTTCCGGTGAACCTGTAGGGGCGCTCGGGTGCTAGACCCCTACCGTAGATGTGCACAGTGGCCCAGAATTGACGGTCTTCACCGCTCATGGGTCCTTGATACACAACATATTCTGGTGGCTCCTCTAATGCATAGGCACGACGGGTGAGGTTTGCGAGGATGGTCACAAAACCTCCAAGGTTGGTTGCGGTGGTCTCGTTGTGCACGACAGGGCCAGGCATTGTGGCTCGGTTTGGGGTAGCGGCTGTGATGTGCTGGTTGAGGCTAGCGTGCCCTTTTTATAAGAAAAAGGGGACGGAGTCTTCCTCCGCACGCTTGCGAGAAAGGACTATTTAGGGGCTGGTCACTGGCGCATGAGCGACAGGTTAGGTTGATAGGTTGGGCACCGACTGCCAAAAGGTGTTGGGTCACTATGTGGCTATCTTGCATGAGAAGCTTGGCTGGGGTTTGGCTAAGGTCTAGTGGGTTGGTTTGCCTAAGTTTATTGACCTGTCTAAGATAGGATTAGCCAATGGTCAGCCTGGCTCTGATACCAAGCCTGTCACGACCGGGTTTTCCGGGTAATAAATTTCCAGAAAAGACCGTCGTGCTCATCAGCCCCAGGATTACTGTTAGCTGATGAGGCTCCAACTTGATATAGAAATTCCAAGCAAAATACAAAATATGTAGTACAAGACCATTCTGGCCTGTGAGTACAACAAATGGTTTCTAGTGGTTGATGGCGGAAGCGGGTTGTGAAACATCAGTGTCTATGGGACTCCATTTCCCACGGGAACAGCTGACCAGGTTAATTCCTATCTTCGCGAGGCTGCTATCTCCATTGAGTGGGTTCCGGGGCTGGCATCGCGTCGCTCCTCTCCGTGCAAGAAAATCTGGCCAAGACAATAGCCAGGGACAAGCCAGTGAGTACTTTGAATGTACTCGCAAACATTATGAACACAGGTATAATATAACAATGATGTGCTGAAAACATTTTATGCTCATGACATCAGTCACAATAGATAAATGAAACTCTGATGCGTGCAAGCAAGTTATTTATAAAATGCAATAACATAGTAGTATTAAAATTTATGAAATAGATAACAAGCAATGCCACAGTCGGGCGTCTGAGCGACACCACATAAAGGGCTTTAAAGGAAATGCCACAGTCGGGCGTCTGAGCGACACCACATAAAGGGCTTTAAAAGAAATACCACAGTCGGGCGTCTGGGCGACGCCACATAAAGGGCTTTAAAAGAAATGCCACAGTCGGGCGTCTGGGCGACACCACATAAAGGGCTTTAAAAGA
>NC_041382.1:769984469-770001002 GCF_002162155.2 Triticum dicoccoides | reverse complement strand
CTGAGCGCCGCCACATAAAGGGCTTTAAAAAAAATGCCACAGTCGGGCGTCTGAGCGACGCCACATAAAGGGCTTTAAAAGAAATGCCACAGTCGGGCGTCTGAGCGACGCCACATAAAGGGCTTTAAAAGAAATGCCACAGTCGGGCGTCTGAGCGACGCCTCATAAAGGGCTTTAAAAAAATGACACAGTCGGGCGTCTGAGCGACGCCTCATAAAGGGCTTTAAAAGAAATGCCGCAGTCGGGCGTCTGAGCGACGCCACATAAAGGGCTTTAAAAGAAACAATCATAATGAATATCCCGGAGGTAGAACCATCCCAGAGATACTCGGTAATAACAATAATATCACGTGTTAGTCAACAATAACAATAATCATAGATATCACAAGTCACGAGTAGTAATTCCATTTTATGGTTAACCGTTTCACCTCCGAAGATCGACACTAAGACCGACACCTGACCCATCCCAGACTGAAATCCTTAACCACGGACACGGCTATTCGAATAGGTTTATTCTCTGCAGAGGGTGTACTCTTTACCCACGAGTAACGGATTTCTTTAGTCCATCGGGACTAATTCCGTCTACGGTCTTTTTGTTGAAAACACACCTAACTTGCACACACCAGCTTAACTCACACGTGTCTGGAATCACCCACGGCACCTATTAGGCAACTCTAAGTGGGGAGGCTACAACCTCGCGTAGCATGGGATCAAACTTATATTGCGCGCTCTAAGGGGTGGCCTCCCCTCTCGGTCCCAACCGGAAACACCCATGCCCCCGGACCAGGTGGCCTGCCTACCAGCTACAACCGGTATCTTCCACCATGGCCTCTCTGTACGGTGTGTGCTAGCAAGAGGTTGACAACTTACTGAACCGTACTCTACTTGCTGTAGAGATGAGTGGTAGTATGAAACAAGTATGGGGGTTACTGGAACAAGACTCGATCTACGGTCGACTCAGGAGGTTTAAGTATTCCCTGCATGATTAGTATAACGAATATATTTCAACCAATACAATCAACACTCATTATATCTTACCATGCCATACCGGACATAACCGTCCCGACGGTGACCGGCGACAAACTCATGCCTACCCAAGGCAGAGGTTTTCCCGATTCCTACCGGTATGCATGCAAGGCACATGAGGATGGTTATCATCACAAGTGTGTTCATTTCCAACAGCATGGAAAATCAATAACATGCACCCATGCATATGATCATATCACATGAAATAACAAGCCTTCGAAACGCGGTGGTGTTATAAATGCATCAACGATCACACCAAAATATTATGCCGGGATTCAGAATGCTTGCCTTCAATGTGTGGAAAGGCAGGGTGCTCTCCAAACTTTTGAAAGTTTCTTCTCTCTCCCCAAAATCCTATTTGAAAATATATTTGAATTAACACACATTTCAAAAACAGAACAAAAAAGTTGTTTGAAATTTTTTCAAATAAATCTTAAAATAAACTAGACCAAATTTGAGGAAGGTAGGAAAAAGAATCAACTCATTTGGAGTTATATTTAAAAAGTTATAGCCAGTCAAAGTTCTGGTCAAAATCTGTTTTTAAACTAAAACAGAAAAGAAAGCGTTTTGAAGAGATTACGCTTTCGCGCAGAGAAGACGTATTACGGGTATGACGCCTCCACTTACTCCAGCGTGGACGGCGCGGGGTCGCTGACAGTGGGTCCAGGGGCCCACTGGTCAGGTTTGACCAGTCGCCGCGCGTCGTCTCCCTCCTCTGCCCGAGCGGAGCGGGGCTCCGGCGATCGTCGCCGGCGTTTGGCTGCTCCTCGCGGGCTCCAGAGGGTAGGGATGGATCCGCACGGCTCGGGCGGTTCTGCCGGTGGTCGTGGGGTCGTCGGAGGTGGAGGAAATCGCCGGCGGCGAGCTCCGCGGCGGAGGGAAGCTCCGGTGACAAAGTGATTTGTTGGCGGCGATGGCTCCCGATCAAAATTAAGTAGGGGGTTGGGTTCACAGGGGAATGAGGAAGTTCCTGGCGAAGAGAACGGAGAGGGGGAGGTACTGGAGGTGCCGGATTGGCCGGGGCGGTGGCAGCGGCAGGAGTTGCCGGAGACGAGGAAGGAGGCCTCCCCGGGTCGAATGCGAGGCAGGGGAGCGCCATGGGGGTAGCATAAGGTCGCCTGCGTGCTCAGAGGGGCTCGGGGTGTCCATTTATAGCTCGCCGAGGTCGGTTCCGCGGCGGTGGATAAGGGCGGCCGGCGAACCGACATTCTGTAGCTAGGGCGACGTGGCGGCGACGAGGGCTAGCAGACACGCTTGCGGATGAGCTTGCACTGCTCCAGGGCCAGGTGGCGAGCGGGCGAGGCTTGGGCGGCGCTGAACGGCGCAGGGCTGTCGGGCGGCGGCGCCGGCTAGCGCTTGGCCTGCCGGGCGCGGCGGGGGCTACTTGGCGCGTTGCTGCGAGGAGGGGGGCGTGTGGCGAGGTTCTACAGAGCGGGCCAAAGCCGTAGGGCCAGCGTGTCGGCTCGTGTGCGCGGCATGCAATATGCGCGCTCTGGGCGCGTCCAGTGCACGCACACCAGATGTTCGACACAATGCCGCGGCATGCTACAGGTCGCAGGTGAGGGTGGGGTTTACCAGATCAAGGTTAGGATCAACGGGGAGTCTAGTGGACATGCTATTTTGATCAAAGGTGCAAGTTCACAGTGCAATGCCAAAACTCATGTCAAAACTGGTCATGCTCTCCAGGTGTTTGACAAAATGCCAATGGCACCTAGGCATGTCTTGGAGTGGCCAAAAACTCCAAATGGGGGTCTCTGTGGATGAAAGAGAGGGTGGTGTGGTTATTTGGTGAAATGCACAAACTTGTTAGTGCAAGTCTAGCAGAATTTCAATTCTGGACAGGAAATAAATGGGATTATTTCATGAACCAAAATTGATCTAATGGGTGCATGCTCCTGGGTTAAGGGGTTTAACATGGAGGACTACAAGTAGGAGAAATAACCATGGATATAGGAGCAACTAAAATGGGTGTTGCTGTACAAATCATCAAGTTGGTCCAGAATGGAAATGAGGTTGATTCACTCAAAATTTTCAAAGAACAACCCTGGATTTTTGCACAAAGTGGAATAATATGCTCCTACTAACCTCCCCTAATTTTGGTAGAAGTTTTAAAGAAATATATAAAAGGGTTGTAGTGCAAAATGCACTCTGGACCAGAGAAGAAAAATTGAGTGCGGGGCTCAAAATATTCCATGAAGGAAATATATTTTTGCATAAAAGTGATTTAAAAACATAACCTGACATCTCCAAATTTTTGTGGAAATTTTAAGTGAATCTATCAAATGGTTGTAGTTCAAATATGGCCATTTAACCTTGAAAACTATTTCAAGAAAGTAAAGATCAAGAAATTAAGTTAGTTAATTAGTTACACTGATAAAAGGAAAGTTTTTCTTGAGAGGTTAAACAAGTCCAATAACATATTTGAAAAGTTTTCTCTTTGGGAAAAACTCATCATAACAGGGAAGGAAATGAGTCAAAAATCAAAATGGAGCTCAGAAATCCAAAGTTTTAATTCCTGGCAAAATTTTAATTTAATAAAACAAGGCCAAATTTTTGGGGTGTCACAATGCATCCACGCCTCCCAACTGAGCAGCTCTTGTTTGGGAAGGCAGAGCACCTCAAGCCTCCTCAAGTAGGAATAGCGGACTTCAAGAACCCTGAGAACCGAATTTGGCGCATCTACCTGCCACACCGAGCAGTCGCCGACATCACAGTGTTCCAGACTAAGGTGCTGCAGCTGCTTGCAGCAATCAAATATGATGTTATGTATATCCCCCTCAGCAAAGTGCAGGTTGTAAAGCTGGAGCCTTGTGAGGCAAGGAAGTATATTAGGATAGGCGCTGAAGAACCCGTCCACGTCCCGTGCTTTCCGTAGCATATTCGCACCTTTGCAATCGTAATCCTTGTCGTCCGCAAGACCGCAATGGTGAGGTCCAGTTCTTTTACCATGCCGTTGTCAATGGCGTCACGGACAAGTGGGCCAATGTCATGCGAGTAATTGCCCACCAGGTAGATCTCAAGGGACATTCTTGAGATTCTGCTGCTGTGTTTGATGCGCAAGAAACTCCTAGCAGCTCTCGTCAGTGATGCCATTGCCTGATCTATGTGTTGCCATGGTATTTGAGAATAAAAATATATCTGCTGCCCAGCAGCAACAGGGTAATCCGGGCATGGGGCGGGTAGGAAATCCCTGACATGGAGGTCAAGGTCGAGGAGCAGCCATGGCAGGCTCCTCCAGCGCGTCGACAGAGCGCTGGTCTTTGCCGCCGTCGCAAGGTCCACCCTCCCCAAGATGGAGAGCAGCATGTCATCAGTCAGGGCGCCCAGCCTATCTTCCCCTTGTGGCATCTGCGACAAGACGAGATCATCCATGAATATTTGATTTGATTTTTTATTTTTGCGGTAGAAACTTTCAATCTATTTATCATCTGTCATGAATATTTGATTTGAATTGAAACCACAAAAGAAGATAAGCTAGCAAGAGCTCACACAGCGGTGGCACACATTATTCTGCTCCATGGACGATATCGGTTTTGCGCACATCTAGATGTGCCCTAAGTATTGCACATCTAAGTCTTATGGCATTGATATTGCGCAGAGATCCGTGCAGCTATTTTTCTTTTGCTTTTTCTTTTCATTTTTATATTTGATTGAGTCATTTAGAGGTGAAATAACTCGGGCATAATGATAATAATATGCTCGGAGCCGAGGACACGGTGAATCATGTATGTGCAGCCTCCATGGCAATACAGGGGCGGCAGATCTAGATGTATGTCCGACCTATTGGGTTTGATTGATTTAAGTCCAACAACCTAGCTGTGTTGCATGAGAAGACGACTAGCTGCTCTGTCACACCCCCACCTAATACAGGGTGGTGTATGACAGGTCAGGTCCACCCTGTTGCCATGTGGACTGAGTAGTAGGTGTGTGCGTGTGTGTGTGTGTGTGTGGTGCTTATCTACCCAACCCTCTGGTCTGTACTAATCCATCGAATGGAAAAGAGATGAACTGAGCTCAGCTCCTTCGTCCTCCTTCGGTCAACCCCGTACTTGCTCGCGAGTTCTCCTGTGATTCTCTAGCTGCTGCTAGGGACATCACATGCTCGTACCTCAGAGGAAGGAAGTCCCGACAGGAAGAAGGGGAACGGGGATGGCGGCGGTGAGGATAGAGACCGGATTGTGGCGTCAGCGGCGCCGTTGATAGAGGCGGGATTGCGTCGGCGTCAGTGGCGCGCGTGTAGGACCTTGAAGTAGATGTGTCTAGAGGGGGGTGATTAGACACTTAGTGCTAAAGTTGCAATTTTTAGGCCCTTTTGGTTTGAGTGGAGTTTTAGGCACAATTTCAACATACACAATACATATCAAGCAAGCATGCAAAGAGTATATCAGCAGCGGAATGTAAAGCATGCAACTTGCAAGAATGTAAGGGGAAGGGTTTGGAGAATTCAAACACAATTGGAGACACGGATATTTTTCCCGTGGTTCGGATAGGTGGTGCTATCCTACATCCACGTTGATGGAGACTTCAACCCACGAAGGGTAACGGTTGCGCGAGTCCACAGAGGGCTCCACCCACGAAGGGTAACGGTTGCGCGAGTCCACGGAGGGCTCCACCCACGAAGGGTCCACGAAGAAGCAACCACCCACGAAGGGTCCACGAAGAAGCAACCTTGTCTATCCCACCATGGCAATCGCCCACGAAGGACTTGCCTCACTAGCGGTAGATCTTCACGAAGTAGGCGATCTCCTTGCCCTTACAAACTCCTTGGTTCAACTCCACAATCTTGTCGGAGGCTCCCAAGTAACACCTAGCCAATCTAGGAGACACCACTCTCCAAGAAGTAACAAATGGTGTGTTGATGATGAACTCCTTGCTCCTGTGCTTCAAATGATAGTCTCCCCAACACTCAACTCTCTCTCATAGGATTTGGATCTGGTGGAAAGAAGGTTTGAGTGGAAAGCAACTTGGGGAAAGCTAGAGATCAAGATTCATATGGTAGGAATGGAATATCTTGGCCTCAACACATGAGTAGGTAGTTCTCTCTCAAAAATAGGATGCTGGAAGTGTAGGCTTAGTCTGATGGCTCTCTCCACGAATGAAGAGGAGGTGGAGGGGTATATATAGCCTCCATACAAAATCCAACCGTTACACTTAGTTTTCCAATCTCGGTGGGACCGAATCAACAAACTCCGTCGGACCGAAAAGGTAAACCTAGTGACCATTAGCGATTTTCGGTGGGACTGACATGCAACTCGGTAGGGCCGATATGGTTAGGGTTTGGGCATAACGTAATCTCGGTGAGACCGATTACACAAACTCGGTGAGACCGAGTTTGGTAATGAGCTAACCAGAGAGTTGGTCAGGTAAACTCGGTGGGACCGATTTGCTCTTTCGGTGAGACCGAAAAGTTACAAAAAGTAAACACTGAATTTTCATTGCAATCTCGGTTGGACCGATCCGCTCTTTCGGTGAGACCGAAAGGTTACGAAAGGGAAACAGAGAGTTTGCAATCCCATCTCGGTGAGACCGAGATCCCTATCGGTAGAACCGAATTGCTAGGGTTTGGCAATGGCTTATGACAAGTGAAACTCGGTGGCGCCGGATAGGAATAATCGGTAGGTCCGAGTTTGGCTTTGGGTTTAGGTCATATGTGGAAGTGGGAAAGTAGCTGAGGATTTTGGAGCATATCATTAAGCACATGAAGCAAGAGGCTCATTAAGCAACACCTCATCCCTCCTTGATAGTATTGGCTTTTCCTATGGACTCAATGTGATCTTGGATCACTAAAATGTAAAATGAAGAGTCTTGAGCTTGAAGCTTTAGCCAATCCTTTGTCCTTAGCATCTTGAAGGAGTTCCCACAACCTTTAGTCCATGCCACTCCATTGTTGAACTTATCTGAAACATGCTAGATAGAAATGTTAGTCCAACAAGAGATATGTTGTCATCAATTATCAAAACCACCTAGGGAGCACTTGTGCTTTCAATCTCCCCCTTTTTGGTAATTGATGGCAACATACATCAAAGCTTTAGATAAAGATATAAAGAACAGCAAGTAAAGCTTTGGAAGGACATGTAACAAGCATAGGCTCCCCCTACATGTATGCACTCATGTAAATATGAAATATAGAGGCATGTGAGAGCATAACCATGACAGAGTAGGCAATGTGTTACATGTATCTTGGCCATATGCATCAGAGAAAAAGATTATCAAGGAAAATACCTTCATGCTCATGAGTCCTTCTTGCAAACAGTATGTACATAAGCAAGAACTCCTCATACTCATGATTTTGATTCATATACTTACCTTGTGGTCTTGAGTTGGCTTAGGATGCAATGTACCTGCACAAACAAAGTAAGATAACACAGGTACATCCACTAGCCAGAGCAAACAAAAGAAACCACAAGAATACCAAGACTGGGATGACATGTAGAGAGTGAGTACAAGGTACCACATTGGATTCAACATGTGCCCAAGAATAAAGATATGCAATGAATTTGACTGATTTCTTTCCCTTAGGTGTCTTGCTCCCCCTGAATCTTACATGGGATATTGGGAGAAGATAGGGAACAGAAAATCAGAGCTGAAAGATACAAATGGATAGAACTTAATGCAAATACATATGAACATGTCTTTCCCCCTAAAAAGACATGTGACATCTCTCCTCTTGAACATCAAGCATCTGGGACATCTGGGATCCTTGAGTATTCTCTCTCCCTGGAAGTCTCTCTCTCCCCCTTAATACTTTCTCTCTTGTAGGTTTGGTCCTTGAGACTTTTTCTCTCCCTTGATGTGATCTCTCTCTCCTACAAGCTTTGATGTGATCTCTCTCCCCCCTTTGACATCAATTTCCAAGAAGGGCTATCTGGAATCCGTCGTATAGGTTTGGTTCTTGAGACTCAGCACAAAGCAATGGATAAAACTGTGATGCTTGTAGTGGACAAGATTCATTAAGTAGAGCTGGATCAGAAGAAATATAGAACAAGTGGCAAACTGTTTTTCCTGTTGCGAAGTTGGTGGCACCGAGTGGTATGTTTCGGTGTCACCAAAAAGATTCGGTTGGACCGAAAATTACAAGTCGGTGAAACCGAGTTTACATAGAGAAAAACATTTGTCACCTCAACTCACTAGACATGTAGGATCTCACAAAGATTTGCAATGAATTACCTGAAGGATTTGCAAGGAATTGAATGCAGAAAATGCAGAACATAAACAGAAAGAAAAGAGAAGAAACTGAAAGATCTAGATGAAGTTTTTTTTGAAAAAGAGAAAGAAACTAAACATGCATGAGACAAATGCAATAACACAGAAAAGAACACAAGAGAACTTCATCTAGAGTTGGGCGGTGACATAGTCACCTATGTTAGAGTATATTGACTTAGGAGTCAAGTGAGAACACTTGATCATAGGTCATACTCATCGTTTAAGCTCAAAATGGGGTTACCATTTTTCGTTTAAGCATCTTGATGTATTCACATCTTGTTGAGTTGCTTTGACTCATGTCTTGGAGTAAAGCTTCTCTAAGATGGAATAACATACCTTGGGTGGTGGTGTGGTTCTTGCTCATGTAGTTGAACTTGTGTGGGTGCTCAAGGTTGATGTACCTCATCAAGAGTTGGGAGCACCACTTGGAGTTTGAGTTCATCTACCTACATGGGTTAGTTCTTGCAAGGAAGAGCACTTGTGTATCCAAAAGTGACAATCATGAAGCTCAACATAGAATTTGTCAAAGGATATGTTTGAATGGTTTTGTGCTTCCTTGTCTTCAACCACCATTATGTAGAGTCTTGGTGATGTAGAGATTGCTCAAGATGTGAGTGAGTCGCAATCTCATGGAATTAGATTCAACCAAGCACCTACATGGGTTAGACAACATGCAAGGTGCAAATATATCCAAGACATAAGATAGTTATCATAAGAGATATATCATGGATTAGTCATAAGCTCATGTCTTGCATGTATCCAATGGAGTTTCTACTCCAAGTTCGAAGCATCAATGATGTTCAATTCTCCTCTCAACCTGCAAAACACATTCTCATCAAGAGGTTTAGTAAATATATCCGCTAATTGCTTATCGGTGCGAACATGCTTAAGATCAATGTCACCCTTAGCAACATGATCTCGAATGAAATGATGATGAACTTCAATATGCTTAGTTAGAGAATGTTGTACAGGATTATGACCAATTTTGATAGCACTTTCATTGTCACAAAGCAGTGGAACATGTTTCACATAAATCCCATAATCTTTAAGAGTTTGGGTCATCCAAAGTAATTGAGAACAACATGAACCAACGGCAATGTATTCCGCTTCGGCGGTGGATAAGGATACCGAGTTTTGTTTCTTGGAAGACCAAGACACAAGAGATCTACCAAGAAATTGACAAGTACCCGAAGTGGACTTTCTATCAATCTTGTCTCCGGCATAATCCGAGTCGGAATAGCCAACAAGATCAAAAGAAGACCTCTTAGGATACCAAATGCCAAAATTTGGTGTATGGATTAAATATCTCACTATCCTTTTCACAGCCTTAAGATGACATTCTTTAGGAGCAGCTTGATATCGTGCACACATGCACACACTTAGCATAATATCGGGACGTGAAGCACATAGGTATAACAATGAACCAATCATAGAGCGATAAACCTTTTGATCAACCGGTTCACCATCTTTGGTTAAATTATTTTGTCCACTAGTAGGCATGGGTGTAGACATACCTTTGCATTCTTGCATATTGAACTTCTTGAATAAGTCCTTGGTGTACTTTGTTTGAGAGACAAATGTACCTTCCTTAGTTTGCTTGATTTGCAAACCGAGAAAGAATTTGAGTTCACTCATCATAGACATCTCAAACTTCTCTGACATTAGCTTTCCAAACTTTTCACTAAAGAGAGGGTTAGTTGAACCAAATATGATATCATCAACATAAATTTGGCATACAAATAGTTCTCCATTAACCCTTTTAGTAAAAAGAGTAGAATCAATTTTACCAATTTCAAAACCACTTGTAGTAAGGAACTTGGTCAAGCATTTATACCATGCTCTAGGAGCTTGTTTAAGACCATAAAGAGCTTTGTGAAGTTTGTAAACATGATTTGGTTTCTTAGGATTGATAAAGCCGAGAGGTTGTTTGACATAAACTTCCTCCTCTATTTCACCATTTAGAAAAGCACTTTTAATGTCCATTTGGTACAAGGTGATATTATGGTGATTAGCATAGGCAAGTAAGATGCGAATGGACTCAAGTCTAGCAACGGGAGCATATGTCTCACCATAGTCCATACCTTCGACTTGTGTGTACCCTTGGGCGACGAGACGTGCTTTGTTGCGAACCACTTGTCCATCTTCATCTTGCTTGTTGCGAAACACCCATTTGGTACCAATGATGTTGTGGTTGTTGTCGGTCTTCTCAACCAATGTCCAAACTTGGTTTCTCTCAAAATTGTGTAGCTCTTCATGCATAGCGTTTATCCAATCCGGATCTTCCAATGCTTCTTCAACCTTCATAGGTTCAATGCTAGAGATGAATGAATAGTTTTCACAAAAGTTAGCTAAACGAGTTTTTGAGCGAGTGATTCTCCCGATTTGTATATCATTGAGGATTTGCTCGACGGGATGATCTTTGGCAATTCTTGCTCGAACTCGTGAGAGCTTTTGCTTGGGTCTTCGTTGAACATCTTCTTCATCTTGTTCTTCTTCTTGGCCTTCTTCATTGTTGACGTCGTCGTTCACTTGTCGTGGTGGAGAAAGAGGTTGTTGATGTTCGTCTTGATGCATTTCCTTGTCTTCTTCATCTTGGTGTGTCCCACTTGTGGATGCTTCCGTGTCGATTCTTGGTTCACCTTGTCGTGAAGTAGAAGCTTCCACTTGGACGGATGAAGTACTCTCCTTCACCTCCGTTGGACGAATTTTGCCAATGGACAAGTCTTGGATTGCTTCTGAAGGGTCTTTGTCTCCTACATCAATTGGCAATTGCTCTACTTGCGAGCCATTAGATTCATCAAACTTCACATCTACCGTCTCTTCAACCTTTCGGGTGAAATTGTTGTAGACACGGTAAGTATGAGAGTTTGAGCCATAACCAAGTAGAAAACCTTCATGAGATTTAGGAGCAAACTTTGAATGACGATGCTTATCAAGAATGTAGCACTTTGAGCCGAATACTCGAAAGTATCCAACTTGGGGTTTGTTACCGGTGAGAAGCTCGTATGCCGTCTTGCCGAGTAGCTTGTGAAGATATAAGCGATTTGTTGCGTGACAAGCTGTCTCAACCGCTTTTGCCCAAAAGTGCTTCGGCGTCTTGTATTCATCAAGCATCGTTCTTGCCATTTCGATGAGCGTCCGGTTCTTCCTTTCAACAACTCCATTTTGTTGAGGTGTGTACGTAGCCGAGAACTTGTGTGAAATCCCTTCTTCGTCAAGAAAGGTGTCCACATTTGCGTTCTTGAACTCCGTTACGTTGTCACTCCGAACCTTCTTGATCTTCACGTCAAACTAATTTTGGGCCTTCCTAGCGAAGTTTCTGAAGATCTTCTGGACCTGCAACTTGTCATTAAGAAAGAACACCCACGTAAATCTTGAAAAATCATCAACTATAACTAGACCAAAAGAATTTCCACCGAGACTCTTGTAGGCGTTGGGACCAAAAAGATCCATGTGAAGTAGCTCGAGTGGCCTTCTTGTGGTCATGATGTTCTTCACGGGATGCCTTCCTCCAACCTGTTTACCTGCTTGACAAGTACTGCAAAGTCTATCCTTATCAAATATGACATCGTTAACTCCAAGGATATGATTTCCTTTAATAAGCTTGTCAAGGTTTCTCATGCCAACGTGACCTAGTCGTCTATGCCACAGCCAACCTTTTGAGGATTTAGCAACAAAGCAAGTTTTAGGTTGTGCCTTTTTAGAGAAATCGACAATGTAAAGATCACCTCTACGCATACCCGTAAAGACCATTTTATGATTGTCTCGACGAAATACTTGGCAATCTACCTCAGTAAATAGGACATTCAAACCGAAATCAGCAAGTCTAGATACTGAACGTAAGTTGTAGCCGAGAGATTCAACGAGCATGACATTTTGAATGGAACTATCATGTGAGATGGCCACCTTACCAAGGCCAACCACTTTACCCTTTGAATTATCACCAAAGGTGACATATTTTCGAGGGCCGTCATTTTCAGCAAGCTCACGAAACATCTCTTCATCTCCGGTCATATGATCAGTACATCCACTATCAAGAACCCATTCCTTTCCTCCTGATTCATATCCCCGAAGATTTGCCATAAGACCAAAATGTCTCATTGCATCATCAAGATCGAAGTCGCTATCATCATCATCATCATAGTATCCATGTTCATCATGATCTTGTGACTCATCATTTCCTAGAGAGGGTAATTCATTAGATAAATGATTATCAAAGTGGTCACTTTTATGAATTCTTATAGCTTCGAATATGATATCACTAATGATTCCAACATCTCCTTTAGCATGCTTAAGATTGGTAAGTTCAAATAGACAATTACCAAAACTAGGATCACTAGAGTTCATCTTACTCAAGGCAATAGATTTATGGAGAATTTCATCCAAAGTTTTCAAGGAATCATCGGGAAATCGTTCCTCAAAAAATTTCCAAATAGTATAGGCACAATTAAGAGTAGGCAAACTAGCAATCAAATTTTTGGGAAATCCTCTAATGATGAGCTCAATAGTTCTAAGATTGCGAATCATGTCAATATCTTCATCTAGGGTAGGATGCAAAGGATCAATATGAGGTGCACAAGGGCTAGCAATATACTTGTTCAAATGATATTGATTGAAAATTACAAGCATCTCATTTTTCCACTCATGAAAATACTCTCCATCAAGAATAGGCACTCTATGTCTAAGACTCCCTAAGGTAGACACATCCATCTTCCTCCAATGGTGATTAAACCAAGGCAATGGAGACCAAAGCTCTGATACCACTTGTAGGACCTTGAAGTAGATGTGTCTAGAGGGGGGTGATTAGACACTTAGTGCTAAAGTTGCAATTTTTAGGCCTTTTTGGTTTGAGTGTAGTTTTAGGCACAATTTCAACATACACAATACATATCAAGCAAGCATGCAAAGAGTATATGAGCAGCGGAATGTAAAGCATGCAACTTGCAAGAATGTAAGGGGAAGGGTTTGGAGAATTCAAACGCAATTGGAGACCCGGATGTTTTTCCGTGGTTCGAATAGGTGGTGCTATCCTACATCCACGTTGATGGAGACTTCAACCCACGAAGGGTAACGTTTGCGCGAGTCCACAGAGGGCTCCACCCACGAAGGGTAACGGTTGCGCGAGTCCACGGAGGGCTCCACCCACGAAGGGTCCACGAAGAAGCAACCACCCATGAAGGGTCCACGGAGAAGCAACCTTGTCTATCCCACCATGGCCATCGCCCACGAAGGACTTGCCTCACTAGCGGTAGATCTTCACGAAGTAGGCGATCTCCTTGCCCTTACAAACTCCTTGGTTCAACTCCACAATCTTGTCGGAGGCTCCCAAGTAACACCTAGACAATCTAGGAGACACCACTCTCCAAGAAGTAACAAATGGTGTGTTAATGATGAACTCCTTGCTCCTGTGCTTCAAATGATAGTCTCCCCAACACTCAACTCTCTCTCATAGGATTTGGATCTGGTGGAAAGAAGGTTTGAGTGGAAAGCAACTTGGGGAAAGCTAGAGATCAAGATTCATATGGTAGGAATGGAATATCTTGGCCTCAACACATGAGTAGGTAGTTCTCTCTCAGAAATAGGATGCTGGAAGTGTAGGCTTAGTCTGATGGCTCTCTCCACGAATGAAGAGGAGGTGGAGGGGTATATATAGCCTCCATACAAAATCCAACCGTTACACATAGTTTTCCAATCTCGGTGGGACCGAATCAACAAACTCGGTCGGGCCGAAAAGGTAAACCTAGTGACCGTTAGAGATTTTCGGTGGGACTGACATGCAACTCGGTAGGACCGATATGGTTAGGGTTTGGGCATAACATAATCTCGGTGAGACCGATTACACAAACTCGGTGAGACCGAGTTTGGTAATAAGCTAACCAGAGAGTTGGTCAGGTAAACTCGGTGGGACCGATTTGCTCTTTCGGTGAGACCGAAAAGTTACAAAAAGGAAACACTGAATTTTCATTGCAATCTCGGTGGGACCAATCCGCTCTTTCGGTGAGACCGAAAAGTTATGAAAGGGAAACAGAGAGTTTGCAATCCCATCTCGGTGAGACCGAGATCCCTATCGGTAGAACCGAATTGCTAGGGTTTGGCAGTGGCTTATGACAAGTGAAACTCGGTGGCGCCGGATAGGAATAATCGGTAGGTCCGAGTTTGGCTTTGGATTTAGGTCATATGTGGAAGTGGGAAAGTAGCTGAGGATTTTGGAGCATATCATTAAGCACATGAAGCAAGAGGCTCATTAAGCAACACCTCATCCCTCCTTGATAGTATTGGCTTTTCCTATGGACTCAATGTGATCTTGGATCACTAAAATGTAAAATGAAGAGTCTTGAGCTTGAAGCTTTAGCCAATCCTTTGTCCTTAGCATCTTGAAGGAGTTCCCACAACCTTTAGTCCATGCCACTCCATTGTTGAACTTATCTGAAACATGCTAGATAGAAATGTTAGTCCAAGAAGAGATATGTTGTCATCAATTATCAAAACCACCTAGGGAGCACTTGTGCTTTCAACGCGCCCCCGAGAGGTTGGATTGAGGACAATGTATGGCACTGTGGCTGCTGCAGGTAGATCCGCCGCGTCGCGTTGGGAGCGAAAGGGGAGGGTGCGAGGCGTCGGTTGATCGATTGCAGTCCCTGATCGGTCGTGTTGCCGGCCCCACGATTCCTCGTACGTGAATCGTTAGATCTCTCCCAGTGTCTTCCTTCCAAGCCTGTCACCTCCCCTGCAAAAACAGAAAAAAAACACCACCCTCGTACTTGCGCCGCCTAGGTCGACTCGCAGCATGCCACGCGCCCATCGCGATGCTATCACAATGCTTTGCAGGAGGGCCGCTCCGACGTGGTGGCCATTGTCGTCGAGCCTGGACTTGCAACAAGTTGTGTCTCCATCATAGCATCGCGTTCCTCCGTATGCACTAGCCCCTCACCCCCACGACGTTGATGCAAAAAGCCGGTCATAGCTTTGCCGTCAACGGTTGTAGCTCTGCTATCCACGACCACAGCACCACCGTCAACGGTTGCATCTTTGTCATCCTCGGTCACAGCACCACTAACAACGATTACTGCTCCGTCGTCGCTGTTTGCAGCACATCCATCGATGGTTGCAACATCGCTCGATTGTCACTGTAATGCCGGTGATCGCCGTTTGTTGAGATCCCAGCACCATCGTGCATCCGTTGTATCTCCTCGCATCGTTGGTTGCAACATCAGCCATCTCATGTGTGCACGCCTATTGGCAGGTTCGTTAGCGCAAGACTCGCACCACTGACCAATAAATTTTGTCCTGAGTAAAGAAACCCGAAGTTGGACCACATTTCTGATACAGGTGCAGATATCTGGGCTATCAAATAAATACATCATTATAAATATAGTTCACGAAGGATATACTTTTTTTGAGTTGTCATCATGTTGATTGATATTGTAAAAATATATGGTTTTTCTATAAAAACTTAGTCGAACTTAGAAATCCTCGGGTTACACTAAACGTACACGGCTTATATTTAAAACTAGGGCGGGTGGTGGGCGTAGTTTTTACCTTAAAATTTCACTCTAGACTTAAAGCTAATCCAAACCAGATTTATATTTGGTCAAAACCTGTCTGAATCTTATTCTAGAAATAACTTGTCTGAATCCAATGGAATTTAGCTGAGATAGCTCCCAAATATTTTGCTCAAAATCCCAAAATACCGGTGACGTCCATATAGGATTTTCGAGCCATACTTATCAGATATATTTGGAATTTCCTATTTTTCAGGGAGGCCCGAATTAAGTTTGAATAAACCTCTTGGGGCATATTCATAAGAGAGATATTTATACATGCAATAGCCTGCATCTTCTCAAAAACTGTAATAGCCTGAAAAGTAGGGCCAGGAACGGATTCTATTTCTGAGATTGTAAAAATAAAGATAAAAATGAGTATGAGAAAATTAATAGTATTAAGTTCATAAGGAATAACAAAACCTTAACTGGAGATTTTAGTTCCACAAGATTTAATATGAATTAATATAAATTGGAAGTAGCAATTGAGTTCGATTTACCCATCCAACTACATCATATAATTTTAGAACTAGGCATATTAAAATAATATGCATATATGATTTTTCCTACAATATTTAGATTTAGATTTCTATTGTTTGGAGACATTTTATTTTTCAGTCATCAGTAGTAAATGAATTCAAAATTTATTTACTACTCCCTCCGTTTTTATTTACTCTGCATATTAGAGTTGACTGAAGTCAAACTTCATAAAGTTTGACCAAGTTTATAGAAAACAATATAGACATTTATCATAATAAATCTAT
>NC_041382.1:769976832-769984459 GCF_002162155.2 Triticum dicoccoides | reverse complement strand
ATGTGAAAGTACATTTAATAATAAATCTAATGTTGTTGATTTGTTATTGTATATCTTAATATTTTTGTATATAAACTTGGTCAAAGTTTGTAAAGCTTGACTTTGACCAAAGCTAATATGTGAACTAAATAAAAATGGAGGGAGTATTATTTTTGTTTTCTAATTTTGTTGGCACTGACTTGACCCAAGGACGTTGTATACAAGAGGACGTTGGACATAAAATTAACTTAGCACCACCATCAAATTCACAACTTGACCATTGTATATGGGAGATTGTTGGACATAACCACACCATAAAAACATTCACAGATTTGTAACTCGGAAGCACGAACTAAACCATTTCTGGGTTATTAAAATGGAACAGTTCACCCATATAAACAAGGAAGCCTGAAACTGCCACCTGAGCTTGAAGTGTTCAACAGATCCAAGGCATGTTTGGGAGCTTGCAGTTCTAGGGGCAGAACAATGACACAGATGAAGACAAAGCATTCTATAGGTGGGTCATCATCGGAGATGGGAGGAGGAACAAGCGGTGACTCCTTGCCAACGGATGGTGGACGACATCAAGCGGGGCGATGGTTGACTGTAGAACAATGATGCAAAAGGAGGGGGTGTATCGGTGAAGTTGCATTTAGTACCCATGTGTGGTTTTGGTAACTAATGGCAATTCCTATGGACATGCTTGTCATTGATATGCATTTGAAGTAAAAATCCAAAGGAAATGCATGAAAATTATTGTGTGGATTGATGAAAGCCATCAAGATAAAGACATCATTAAGTGTTGGTAATGATTGGAAATTCCTATGGAACAACCATTGTATTGAGATATGTTACATATGTGATGCATGAAGGAGATTGGATCAAGTTGGAATGAATTCCATCAAGACCAAGATATGCATTAAGATCACTGAGTTCTAGTGATGAATATATTATAAGCAAAGAAATAGACTCCGAAGTATCAAGCTTAAGTTATGTGGTTGAATCAATAATCAAGATGTAGTCCATGTGATGTACAAGAAGTGACCAAGATGGCATTTATTGAAGGAACTCAACGACATGCTTAGGCTTATGAGTTCAGTCATGATGGATCAAGATCTTGAGAGAATGATTTAAGAGCGGAATTGTATATATGTCTTGAAGATGAGATTATGATGAACTCATATGTTGAGTGTTGGTTGATCAAGTTATGAAGGAAGTAATTCAAGTGAAGTATCCTAAATCGAAGACCTCAATTGATTGGGAGTTACGGAGCAATTTGTCACACCTACATGGTGTTGTTCACACCACACATGGTTTCAGGCTTCCTTGCGCGACAAGGGATCTTAAAATGGACCATATCTATACTAGTGTGTGCTTGCTACTCTGTTGAACTTCAAATTAGCCGTTCATCGCATATCGCTTTTCGATTTTCTGTTGTGATTTCAACATGGACTGCATGAACATTTTCTTTTTCATGGACATGAACAAATGTGGATTTTAAACAAGTTACTCTCGCCTCAACGTTTCTTGTCCTGAACTAGGAAAATGGGAGAGTATTCAAAAAGAAATTGTTGAGTTGCACACATATGTGCCCAAACAGACTTGTCACACACATACATACTGATGCTTTCATCGTAGAAGACAATAAATCTAAAATTTGTGTTTGGCAAAGATAGATTGTAAAGAATATCCGGTTCACTCAAAGTAAGGAAGAAACTGAAAATTTTGACCATCGTCAGCTCAGGTCACAGTTTGTTGCCGAGAATGTAAGCATTTCTTCAGTATTTTAAAAAAACAGGTCAAGTGTGAAGATAATTTTGTGCTGTGATTGAAGAAAATCAGGTCACGAAGTTGCCTGTTGAAATGATGTTGTATGAATCCAAGTGTTTGGCTGTCTATATCCAAACAATGTCACATACAACTCTTTTGACGCAGCGTCCTTCAAATTCAGCGATACACTCCATTGATCCTACAGTGCACCCTTGAATTCAAAATAGATTTGAATAAAATTTAAATTTGGTCAGAGATGATTTGAACCTAGTAAAATTCTAGACGACTTTTGGAATTTCTGAATTTTGAATCTATTGGGCGATACCTGTCATCAGATAGTTATACACGTGTTGCCTGCGACATGGGGCCAGGAACGAATATTTTTGGGAATGCCTAGGACTCATCTAGATGAGATATAATTTGGTCTCATTCACCTGAAAACAAAAACAGATAGAAATAGTACTACAAACCACGTCAGCACACACGCATCTTATAGTATCAATTCAATGGCTATAAAAGTGAATGAGACATAATTAAAACTCAGCTAGATAAGTTCTAGCAAAGCCGATTTTTTTTTTGTTGGAATCATGATCGAACATCCTTGTTGACAGCCAACACGTCACGCAGCAGCCAGCCCGGTTCCCGCCAGCGTGTCATGAGCCCTCGCTGCCGTCCGATCGTGGAAACCAACGGCCCAGATGGACTCCCACGCGTGTCACCGCGCTCCCGAGGGACAGACCGCGTCGAAAGCAGCCTCCGATTCGTCCACGTCACGCCGTCGCTGTACGTAGGCATCTCTTCGCGCCATAAATAGCAGCCGCACCACGTCCTCGTCCTGCTACGTACTTGCAGTTAGCTTCGAAAAAGAGATCGATCGATCGCCGGCGCCATGGCTCGGGCGACGAAGTTGCACGGGCTACTGCTCGCGGTGCTGCTCCTCGCGGCCACGGCGGCTCCCCCGGCTGCGGCGGCGGCGGCGAAGGAGAAGGGCTCCGGCAACGGCAACGGCAACGGCGGGCCGGTGATCGGCATCGACCTGGGCACGACCTACTCGTGCGTGGCCGTGTACCGGAACGGGCGCGTGGAGATCATCGCCAACGACCAGGGCAACCGCATCACCCCCTCCTGGGTCGCCTTCACCGACTCCGGCGAGCGCCTCATCGGCGAGGCCGCCAAGAACCAGGCCGCCGCCAACCCGCTCCGCACCGTCTACGACGCCAAGCGACTCATCGGCAGGCAGTTCGTCGACGCCGAGGTGCAGCGGGACATGAAGCTGCTGCCGTTCAAGGTGGTGGACAACAGGACAAGAACGGCAAGCCGCACCTCGAGGTGGAGGTCAAGGCCGGCGACGTGCGGACGCTCAGCCCGGAGGAGGTGAGCGCCATGCTGCTCACGAGGATGAAGGAGACGGCTGAGGCGTATCTCGGCGAGAAGGTCCGGGACGCCGTCATCACCATCCCGGCCTACATCAACGACGCGCAGCGCCAGGCCACCAAGGACGCCGGCGCCATCGCCGGCCTCAACGTCGTCCGCCTCATCAACGAGCCCACCGCCGCCTCCATCGCCTACGGCCTCGACAAGGTGGCCGACGGGAAGGAGCGGAACGTGCTCGTGTTCGACCTCGGCGGCGGCACCTTCGACGTCAGCGTGCTCGCGCTCGACGGCGGCGTCTTCGAGGTCCTTGCCACCAACGGCGACACCCATCTCGGAGGCGAGGACTTCGACCAGCGCGTCATGGACCACTTCATCCGGCTCGTCAAGCGGAAGCACGGCGTCGACATCTCCGGCGACGCGCGCGCTCTCGGCAAGCTTCGCGGTGAGTGCGAGCGCGCCAAGCGGGCGCTCAGCACCCAGCTCCAGGTCCGCGTGGAGGTCGAGTCGCTGGCCGACGGTGTCGACTTGTCGGAGCCGCTCACCCGGGCCCGCTTCGAGGAGCTCAACGCCGACCTCTTCCGCAAGGTCATGGCGCCCGTGAAGAAGGCCATGGCGGACGCCGGGCTGGCCAAGGGCGACGTCGACGAGGTGGTGCTGGTCGGCGGCAGCACCAGGATCCCCAAGGTGCAGCAGCTCCTCCGCGACTACTTCGGCGGCAAGGAACCCCACAAGGGCGTCAACCCCGACGAGGCCGTGGCCTACGGCGCGGCGGTGCAGGGCGGCATCGTGCGCGGCGACGCCAAGGAGGTTGTGGTGCTGGATGTGACGCTCGGCATCGAGACGGCCGGCGGCTTGATGGCGAGCGTGATCCCCCGGAACACGCCGATCCCGACCAAGAGAACCAAGATGTTCACCACGTACCAGGACAGGCAGACGACGGTGGCCATCACGGTGTTCGAGGGCGAGCGGAGCATGACAAAGGACAACCGGCTGCTGGGCAAGTTCGACCTCACCGGGATTGCGCCGGCGCCGAGGGGCACGCCGCAGATCGAGGTGACCTTGGAGGTGGACGTGAACGGCATCCTGCACGTGGGGGCGGCGGACAAGGGCACGGGCAGGTCGGAGAAGATCGAGATCAGCAGCGCTGGCCGTAGCATCTCGCAGGAGGAGATCGAGCGCATGGTGCAAGAGGCGGAGGAGTTCGCGGAGGAGGACAGAAAGGTGAGGGACACGGTGGACGCGCGGAACAAGCTGGAGGCGTACGTTTACAGCACCCGGACGACGGCCGACGGCGAGCTGGGGGCCAAGATGGACGGCGACGACAGGGAGAGGGTCAGGGAGGCGGTAAGGGAGGCCGGCGAGTGGCTCGAGGCCAATCCGGACGCCGACCAGGACGACTACGCGGAGAAGCTCAAGGAGCTGGAGGATGTGTGCAGCCCCGCCTTCGCCGCTGCCTACCGGAACGCCGGGGGTGGCCATGACGGCGCCGCCGAGGAGGACGATGAGCAGGACGAGCTCTAAGATTTTACTAGGAGTTGCTGTTCATAGCTTAGTACGATTATTATGATTGAACTACGTACCAACACCCAAAGTCATAAATCTACATGGTGCATTGTTTGGCAAGAAAGATAACATAGTTCATTGTTTATATATTGTCGATTTTCCAAAAATTCTGATATTAATTTCCACGCGGTGGCTATATGTAAGTTGACTGCATTTTCATATTGGGTTAAGTTGACTGAATTTTCATATTTGGTAAGTCGATTTCATGGGGAGAGGAATTGTTGGAGGAAGAAAGCTGGAGGTAGAAGAATGAAGGTCGGTCGTTGGATCTTTATTTAGTCCAATGGCGGGTGGTGGCACAATAAGAGATGTAATAGTATATTGACAACATAGTATATTCTAATTTCGAAAAAAAAAAGTTCCAGATGAAAGGGGTGTGGTTCGTTCGACAAATTTCTACATCTATATCTATACCTGCAAGAAATTTCTCAAGAGAAATTGCCTGCCCAGCAGGAGACATGACGATGGCGCAATAACAGATGTATATTGACAAACATGAGTTCATATGTTTCTGGCCAAACTGTTGATGTGCAGCCCAAACACACAAAAAGAGCATAAACTGTACGAAATGATACTACAAGATGTCTACACTGGGATAACTTCTGACTTTCGGCAACTATGTAATTGATGAGGTTGGTAAGACAACTCATCTAATCCAGCTAATCGAGCTCGTTATGTTTTTTTTACAGTCCTAGTTGTAGAACGAGGCATCAACGTATATTGGATTCATTGTGCCATATCAGTTTGCCGGCTTCAGGAACGGCCAGGCTGAGGAGCACAGGTTCGGTGCAGTATATATTCCCATGCCCATCCTTAATCTGGAGGTCAGCATGGTGCTTGACAAGCAGTTTGGCGATGTCTTCCTTCTCGCGGCTGAAAGAGAGAAGCAAGGTTCAGTTCACATAGCTCAAGGGTCTCGAAAGGCAGCCCTATGATACGATAAACCAAACGGATCTAAGGATATGTACTAACTACTCTACCTGACAAGTTAAGCTAGTAGTATATCAATATGACAGAACCTGGCAAGCTCAAACTTGCCGAGAGTGTAATGGGTATAGCAAACGTTTGCCCATTTGGTGCAGTTTGTGATGCAAACCTACTAAAAATACTTGGTTCAGAATTACCACCGGCTTCTTTTGCTCAAATACACTCACCCAATGAGTGTGGGGCACAGAAAAAAATCAGATAGCTGAGCATTTGAACTGACAAGAATCTCGACAGTATCTAGGTGACCATGGTCCATAGCCAAGTGCAAAGGAGTTCTCCTTTTGCTATCTGAAACCAAATTATGTTTAAATGACTCATGCTCCATAAAGAAGAGAAAGATGAATGTTCTACAAACACAAACCTCTTATGTTGATTTCTACTCCAGCAGCCACATGCTTTTTAAGTTCTTCAACTGGTCCTTGCCTTGCAGAAACATGGATGCCAGCAATTTCTCTGCGGGTACAAATAAGTTAATTGTAATCGTAGAAACAATAATTCAGGTGAAGTACTAAATGGATGAAATAAATAATTAAAGCTTGTTAGCACCATGATGGAGATAACTAGTTGCATAAAAATAATGAATCACCTCACTTTTATTTGCTATGTTCTATCAGTTAGCAAAAGAAACAAAAAGAAATATATTATACGGCATTAGGTGAACTTGGCTACACATCATCAAGGAAACATTAATGCAGAGGGAGGAGGTTTAAGGTGTCCTTGTTGTAAACATACTTACAATTCATTCTTTTTGGATACAGATCTCAGTCCGGACAGTAAATGAGTAGGCTGCGGCATAAGCCAGTGCGGACGGGGAAGTCGGCACCGGTGTTGTAAACCGGCACGGACGGGAGAATTGACCGCGACGCTGTAAGCCAGCGCAAACGCGCGAGTCGGCCACAGACACGGATAGATGTAAACCGAATAGCGGGGGCGGCGACTTGCACGTGTATCCGTCGAGCAACATGACACGGAAGAAAGCCAGTGTAAAATTATGCTGGCGCGCGCTCCATATCCGTGGCATAACTATACCAAGGTCATGGATAATTATCATGCATAAAAAAATATTGCAGAACAAAGTAACTGTTTTCACAAATTAATATGTGTTGTTAAAACAGACTGGACGAATATCACCTGATGTTTGAACAAGAGATGATCTGGTCATGTCGCCTTAAACAGTAAGCCATTGTCCTGTTTTTTTTTGGACAAAAGACGACCTGTATACTCTACCAAAGATATGCTGGAAATGGCAACTAACTTTTATAAGAACCTTTTTGGGTTTGAACCTAAACCTAACATTCACCTGGATGACCATTTTTGGTCTGAAGAGGAACGAGTGACTGTAGCTGAGAATGAGATATTAGAAAGGCCTTTTTCATAAGAAAAAATTAAGGAAGCCATTATGGGCTCATTTGGAAATGGTGCCCCTGGGCCTGATGGTTTGTCCTTTATATTTTACCAACATTTTTGGGAAATAATTAAAGGAGACTTTATGGCACTTGTGAGGGATTTTGAGAGAGGGTCTCTGGATATCCAGAGGTTAAATTACTCTATAGTCACTCTCATTCCTAAAGAACCAGATGCTAAGAATATGAAAAAAATTCGGCCTATTTGTTTGAGCAACTGCTCTGTGAAGATTTTTAGCAAAGCCATGACAAATAGGGTTTCCCCTATAGGACATAGGCTGTTGGCCCCATGCCAGTCTGCTTTTGTGAGAGGTAGATTTATACTCGAAAGTGTAGTGATTGCTCATGAGGCTATTCACAAAGTTCATAAATCTAAAGAACCTAGGATTGTTCTCAAGTTAGATTATGAAAAAGCGTATGATCGTGTCAACTGGGACTTCCTAGTGGAAATGTTAACTTCCAGAGGCTTTGGCCCTAAGTGGATTAGGTGGAACTTGTCAATTCTTAAACAAAGCTCTTTTTGTGTTAAAATTAACGATGTTCTAGGTCCT
>NC_041382.1:769968572-769976609 GCF_002162155.2 Triticum dicoccoides | reverse complement strand
GTCAATAACAATATAATATCTAGGATTGTTCCCCATATTATCCCGCATGGTCTTATCTGCTTGCAGTATGCAGATGACACGATATTGTTTCTCGACCCGAAAACTGAGTATGTAAAAAAACTTAAAATGGTTGCTTGCTTGTTTTGAAAACCTTTCTGGGTTGAAAATCAATTATGATAAGTGTGAAGTAGTGCCAATTAATATGAATACTGATGAGGCTAAACTATTATCCCAAATTTTCTGCTGTAAGATGGGAGATTTCCCTCTCAAATACTTGGGGGTTCCTCTCCACTACCTTAAACTAAGAAGGGAGGATATCCAGTACATTATAGATAAAATCATCAAAAGGATTTATGGTTGGAAGGGGAGGTTACTCAGTTATGAGGCGAAACTTGTACTGCTTAAAGCATGTATCACTAGCATTCCTATGTACTTGATGTCTGTGATAAAATTTCCTAAATGGGCTATAAATGCTATCACATCTTAGATGGCTCACTTCTTTTGGGGTGACCAGGGAGATGAGCACAAATATCATCTTGCTAAATGGGGGATGATTTCTCAGAAAAAAGAGTTTGGGGGCTTGGGGATTCCCAACTTAAGAGAGTTCAACATGGCCTTGCTAGCCTCTTGGGCAAAAAGATACTTCATAAACCATGATAATGATTGGGGGAGACTAGTTGATCATAAATATAGAACTTGTTGGAAATATGCCCTAGAGGCAATAATAAAAGCATTATTATTATATTTCCTTGTTCATGATAATTGTCTTTTATTCATGCTATAATTGTGTTATCCGGAAATCGTAATACATGTGTGAATTCATAGACACCAACATGTCCCTAGTAAGCCTCTAGTTGACTAGCTCGTTGATCAACAGATAGTCATGGTTTCCTGACTATGGACATTGGATGTCATTGATAACGAGATCACATCATTAGGAGAATGATGTGATGGACAAGACCCAATCCTAAACATAGCACAAGATCGTATAGTTCGTTTGCTAGAGTTTTTCCAATGTCAAGTATCTTTTCCTTAGACCATGAGATCGTGTAACTCCCGGATACCGTAGGGGTGCTTTGGATGTGCCAAACGTCACAACATAACTGGGTGACTATAAAGGTACATTACAGGTATCTCCGAAAGTGTCTGTTGGGTTGGCACGAATCAAGACTGGGATTTGTCACTCCGTATGATGGAGAGGTATCTCTGGGCCCACTCGGTAATGCATCATCATAATGAGCTCAAAGTGACCAAGTGTCTGGTCACGGGATCATGCATTACGGTACGACTAAAGTGACTTGCCGGTAACGAGATTGAATGAGGTATTGGGATACCGACGATCGAATCTCGGGCAAGTAACGTACCGATTGACAAAGGGAATTGTATACGGGGTTGCTTGAATCCTCGACATCGTGGTTCATCCGATGAGATCATCGAGGAGCATGTGGGAGCCAACATGGGTATCCAGATCCCGCTGTTGGTTATTGACCGGAGAGCCATCTCGGTCATGTCTACATGTCTCCCAAACCCGTAGGGTCTACACACTTAAGGTTCGGTGATGCTAGGGTTGTAGAGATATGAATATGCAGTAACCCAAAAGTTTTTCGGAGTCCCGGATGAGATCCTGGACGTCACGAGGAGTTCCGGAATGGTCCGGAGGTGAAAAATTATATATAGGAAGTGCAGTTTCGGCCATCGGGAGAGTTTCGAGGTCACCGGTATTGTACCGCGACCACCGAAAGGGTCCCGGGGGTCCACCAGGTGGGGCCACCCATCCCGGAGGGCCCCATGGGCCAAAGTGGGGAGGGGAACCAGCCCATAGTGGGCTTGTGCGCCCCCTAGGCCCACCCCATGCGCCTAGGGTTGGAACCCTAGGGGTGGGGGGGCGCCCCACCTTGCCTTGGGGGCTACTCCACCCTTGGCCGCCGCCCCCCCTAGGAGATCCCATATCCTAGGGCCGGCGCCCCCCTAGGGGAGCCTATATAAAGGGGGGGGAGGGAGGGGGCAGCCATACCTTGAGTCTTGGCTCCTCCTTCTCCCCTGCTACACCTCTCTCTCTCGCAGTATACGGCGAAGCCCTGATGTTGTGACGCCCTGCATCCACCACCACGCCGTCGTGCTGCTGGATCTTCATCAACCTCTCCTCCCCCCTTGCTGGATCAAGAAGGAGGAGACGTCACGCTGACCGTACGTGTGTTGAACACGGAGGTGCCGTCCGTTCGGCGCTAGGATCTCCGGTGATTTGGATCACGTCGAGTACGTCTTCCTCATCCCCGTTCTTTGAACGCTTCCGCGCGTGATCTACAAAGGTATGTAGATGCAATCCGATCACTCGTTGCTAGATGAACTCATAGATGGATCTTGGTGAAACCGTAGGAAAATTTTTGTTTTCTGCAACGTTCCCCAACAGTGGCATCATGAGCTAGGTCTATGCGTAGTTCTCCTTGCACGAGTAGAACACAATTTGTTGTGGGCGTAGATGTTGTCAACTTTCTTGCCGCTACTAGTCTTATCTTGCTTCAGCGGTATTGTGGGATGAAGCGTCCCAGACCGACCTTACACGTACGCTTACGTGAGACTGGTTCCACCGACTGACATGCACTAGTTGCATAAGGTGGCTAGCGGGTGTCTGTCTCTCCCACTTTAGTTGGAGCGGATTCGATGAAAAGGGTCCTTATGAAGGGTAAATAGAAGTTGACAAATCACGTTGTGGCTATTACGTAGGTAAGAAAACGTTCTTGCTAGAACCCTTTTGCAGCCACGTAAAACTTGCAACAACAATTAGAGGACGTCTAACTTGTTTTTGCCGCAAGTGATTTGTGATGTGATATGGCCAAAGTTGTGATGAATGATGAATGATATATATTTGATGTATGAGATCATGTTCTTGTAATAGGAATCACGACTTGCATGTCGATGAGTATGACAACCGGCAGGAGCCATAGGAATTGTCTTTATTTTTTGTATGACATGCGTGTCATTGAGAAACGCCATGTAAATTACTTTACTTTATTGCTAAACGCGTTAGCCATAGTAGTAGAAGTAATAGTTGGAGAGCAACTTCATGGAGACACGATGATGGAGATCATGGTGTCATGCCGGTGACAAGATGATCATGGAGCCCCAAGATGGAGATCAAAGGAGCTATGTGATATTGGCCATATCATGTCACTATTATTATTTGATTGCATGTGATGTTTATCATGTTTTTGCATCTTGTTTACTTAGAACGGCGGTAGTAAATAAGATGATCCCTCATAATAATTTCAAGAAAGTGTTCCCCCTAACTGTGCACCGTTGCGACAGTTCGTTGTTTCGAAGCACCACGTGATGATTGGGTGTGATAGATTCCAATGTTCACATACAACGGGTGTAAGACAGATTTACACACGCGAAACACTTAGGTTGACTTGACGAGCCTAGCATGTACAAACATGGCCTCGGAACACAGAAGACTGAAAGGTCGAGCATGAGTCGTATAGAAGATACGATCAACATGAAGATGTTCACCGATGTTGACTAGTCCGTCTCACGTGATGATCGGACACGGCCTAGTTAACTCGGATCATGTTATACTTAGATGACTGGAGGGATGTCCATCTAAGTGGGAGTTCATTGAATAATTTGATTAGATGAACTTAATTGTCATGAAATTAGTCAAAAATCTTTACAATATGTCTTGTAGATCAAATGGCCAACGTTGTCCTCAACTTCAACGCGTTCCTAGAGAAAACCAAGCTGAAAGATGATGGCAGCAACTATACGGACTGGGTCCGGAACCTGAGGATCATCCTCATAGCTGCCAAGAAAGATTATGTCCTAGAAGCACCGCTAGGTGACCCACCCGTCCCACAGAACCAAGACGTTATGAACGCTTGGCAGACACGTGCTGATGATTACTCCCTCGTTCAGTGCGGCATGCTTTACAGCTTAGAACCGGGGCTCCAAAAGCGTTTTGAGCGACACGGAGCATATGAGATGTTCGAAGAGCTGAAAAAGGTTTTCCAAGCTCATGCCCGGGTCGAGAGATATGAAGTCTCCGACAAGTTCTTCAGCTGTAAGATGGAGGAAAATAGTTCTGTCAGTGAGCACATACTCACTATGTCTGGGTTACATAACCGCTTGACTCAGCTGGGAGTTAATCTCCCGGATGACGCGGTCATTGACAGAATCTTCCAGTCGCTCCCACCAAGCTACAAGAGCTTTGTGATGTACTTCAATATGCAAGGGATGGAAAAGACCATTCCTGAAGTATTTGTAATGCTGAAATCAGCAGAGGTAGAAGTCAAAAAGGACCATCAAGTGTTGATGGTGAATAAAACCACTAAGTTTAAGAAAGGCAAGGGTAAGAAGAACTTCAACAAGGACGGCAAGGGAGTTGCCACGCCTGGTAAGTAAGCTGCCGGGAAGAAGCCAAAGAATGGACCCAAGCCCGAGACTGAGTGTTTTTATTGCAAGGGAAGTGGTCACTGGAAGCGGAACTGCCCCAAATATTTAGCGGACAAGAAGGCCGGCAAAACGAAAGGTATATGTGATATACATGTAATTGATGTGTACCTTACCAATACTCGTAGTAGCTCCTGGGTATTTGATACCGGTGCAGTTGCTCACATTTGTAACTCAAAGCAGGAGCTGCGGAATAAGCGAAGATTGGCGAAGGACGAGGTGACGATGCGCGTCGGGAATGGTTCCAAGGTCAATGTGATCGCCGTCGGCACGCTACCTCTACATTTACCTACGGGATTAGTTTTGAACCTCAATAATTGTTATTTAGTGCCAAGTTTGAGCATGAACATTGTATCAGGATCTCGTTTAATACGAGATGGCTACTCATTTAAATCCAAGAATAATGGTTGTTCTATTTATATGAGAGATATGTTTTATGGTCATGCTCCTATGGTGAATGGTTTATTCTTAATGAATCCCGAGCGTAATTGTGACGCCCCCGATTTAATCGTACACTAATCATACACGCAAACGTGTACGATCAAGATCAGAGACTCACGGAAAGATATCACAACACAATTCTACAAATAAAATAAGTCATACAAGCATCATATTACAAGCGAGGGGCCTCGAAGGCTCGAATACAAGAGTTCGATCATAGACAAGACAGCGGAAGCAACAATATCTGAGTACAGACATAAGTTAAACAAGTCTGCCTTAAGAAGGCTAGCTCAAACTGGGATACAGATCGAAAGAGACGTAGGCCTCCTGCCTGGGATCCTCCTAACTACTCCTGGTCGTCGTCAGCGGGCATCACGTAGTAGTAGGCACCTCCGGTGTAGTAGGAGTCGTCGTCGAAGGTGGCGTCTGGCTCCTGGGCTCCAACATCTGGTTGCGACAACCAGGTACAAGGGATAGGGGGAAAAGAGGGAGAAAGCAACCGTGAGTACTCATCCAAAGTACTCGCAAGCAAGGAGCTATACTACATATGTATGCATTGGTATCAAATGGAATAAGGGTATCATATGTGGACTGAACTGCAGAAAGCCGGAATAAGGGGGGGATAGCTAGTCCTTTCGAAGACTACGCTTCTAGCAGCCTCCGTCCTGCAGCATGTAGAAGAGAGTAGACTAAAGTCCTCCAAGTAGCATCGCATAGCATAATCCTAACCGATGATTCTCCCCTCGTCGCCCTGTGAGAGAGCGATCACCGGTTGTATCTGGCACTTGGAAGGGTGGTTTTATTAAGTATCCGGTTCTAGTTGTCATAAGGTCAAGGTACAACTCCAAGTCGTCCTGTTACCGAAGATCACGGCTATTCGAATAGATTAACTTCCCTGCAGGGGTGCACCACATAACCCAACACGCTCGATCCCATTTGGCCGGACACACTTTTCTGGGTCATGCCCGGCCTTGGAAGATCAACACGTCGCAGCCCCACCTAGACCAACAGAGAGGTCAGCACGCCGGTCTAAACCTAAGCGCCCAAGGGTCTGGGCCCATCGCCCTTAGCACACCTGCACGTTGCGTGGGCGGCCGGAAGCAGACCTAGCCTAGTAGGCATTCCAGTCCAATCCAGCGCGCGCCGCTCCGTTGCTGACATCACGAAGGCTTCGGCTGATACCACGACGTCGAGTGCCCATAACTGTCCCCGTGTAGATGGTTAGTGCGTATAGGCCAGTAGCCAGACTCAGATCAAATACCAAGATCTCGTTAAACGTGTTAAGTATCTGCGAATGCCGACCAGGGCCAGGCCCACCTTTCTCCTAGGTGGTCTCAACCTGCCCTGTCGCTCGGCCTCAAAGTAACCGTCGGGGGCCGTCGGGAACCCAGGCCCACCTCTACCGGGATGGAGCCACCTGCCCCTTCAGCCCCCATCTCCGAACAGTATCACAGGTAATGTAACTGTGTAAAGTATATCGTATATGCCCGTGATCACCTCCCGAAGTGATCACGGCCCAGTAGTATAGCACGGCAGACGGACAAGAGTGTAGGGCCACTGATGGAACACTAGCATCCTATACTAAGCAGTAGGATAGCAGGTAATGGTAACAACAGTAGTAGTAAGGACAGGCTATGCATCAGGATAGGAATAACGGAAAGCAGTAACATGCTACACTACTCTAATGCAAGCAGTATAGAGAAAAGAGTAGGCGATATCTGGTGATCAAAGCAGCGGCGTCGGTCTCGGTGTCTAGCGGAAGAAGAGGGGGGAGAAACAATAAATACAATGCAAACAGATGCATAACGATGCATGACAAAGCAAAGCGTGGTGCTAGGCGTGCCCTAACGCGGTATGAGGTGATCCCGGTGAAGGGGGGAAACATCCGGGAAAGTATCCCTGGCGTTTCGCGTTTTCGGGCAGAGGAGCCGGAGGGGGAAAGTTGCGAGTTGGATAGGTTAGGGATGCGTGGCGGACGAACAGGCTGCGTATCCGGGTTCGTCTCGTCGTTCTGAGCAACTTTCATGCACAAAGTATTTTCATCCGGGTTACGGTTTATTTTATATTAATTTTAAAAGGTTTAAATCATTTTTTTGGATTTATTTAATTACTTAATTCTAACATTATCCAGAACAGTACATGCTGATGTCATCATGACATCAGCATGATGTCAGCAGTCAACAGAGGTGTTGACTGGGTCGCTGACGTGTGGGTCCCACATGTCATAGGTATAATAACCAAATTAACCTATTAATCAGTTTAATTAGTTAACTAGGTACCTAATGTTTAATTAGTTTAATTAAACATGATTAATTAAGTTAATTAATTTAGTTAATTACTTAATTAACATTTTTATTTACTTATTACTAATTTATTTATTTTTAACTAATTATATATATTTTTATAAATTGTTTTCGTTTTGGGTCTAGGCCCACCTGTCATTGGCACATGGGTGGTGGGGCCTAGCTGTCATAGGCCCAGCGGCCTTAACGGGCGCTGGGTAGACGGGTTTCAGGCGCTGGGGCTGACGCCCATCCCGTTTCGGCGCGGTTGGGGAGCGGCGGCCACGATGGGGCGGACGGGGCTCCGGCGAGCCACCGAAGAGGCGGCGACTGGCGCTAGGGTGAAGGGCAACGGCCCTGTGGGCACTGACGGTCGCGGCCGCAGCCGGAGCAGGGCGGCGCGGGTAGCGGAGAGGGCCGTCGCGGCAGATGGCACACGGCAGCGGAGCAGCAGTAGCTGCAGGCAGTGGTGGCGAGGCGAGTTGCAGGGCGAGGGCGAGGGCGAGGCGGACAAGGCGCAGGAGGGGGAGAGCCGACAGCGCGTCGCACGGGGAAGGAGCAGCAGGGGCGGGGAGCGCCGTGGGACGACACGCAGCGGGCGCCGGTCAGGGACGCCGAGCGCGGTGGCTGCGCGGTGGCGCGGGCGGAGCCGCGCCGGAGCAGCAACGAGCAGGGGGGAGGCGCACGAGGCTCGCGACAAGGAGGCCAGCGGAGCACGCGAGACGGTGCGTGCGGGGTAAGGCAGCAACGGCGCAGCGGGCGCTATGCACGGGGAGGCAACGGCGGAGGGAGAGCAGCGGCAAGGGTCGGCGCGCGGCCACGGGCAAGAGAGAGAGAGGAGGGGGAGCGCGGGGCGTGCTCATGGGGG
>NC_041382.1:769966528-769967949 GCF_002162155.2 Triticum dicoccoides | reverse complement strand
AGTGGGGTGGGGGTGAGCAAGGGTTTCGGTCGTGGGGGGGGGATAAGGGAGGCGTGGGGGAGGCCGGTTGGGCCTGCGGTCGAATGGGCCGGCCTGCTGGGCCGAAGCCCAGTGGGGGTCTTTCTCTTTCTTTCTTTTTTTGTTTTCTGTTTGTTTGTTTTTTTTTCTTTTCTGTTTTAAGTCATTTAAAAGCATTTAGGCATTTTATAAAAATGTGTTTACTTCACCATAATTACCAATGCAATAATAGACATATCCCAAACATTTTATTTTAATATTTGAAAACTTTTGTCGTTCGACTTAATTAGGATTTAAATTTGAAACGATTTTGAATTAAACCAAAATTAATTACAGTGACCGAGGTGACGTGTCATCATTAACGTGAGATCACTGTAGCGTGATTATCCGGGCGTTACAGTAATGCTACACATATTCATAGTGTGAATGTCAAAAGATGTAAGGTTGATAATGATAGTCCCACATACTTGTGGCACTGCCGCCTTGGTCACATAGGTGTCAAACGCATGAAGAAGCTCCATACAGATGGACTTTTAGAGTCTCTTGATTACGAATCATTTGACACGTGCGAACCATGCCTCATGGGTAAGATGACCAAGACTCCGTTCTCAGGAACAATGGAGCGAGCAACCAACCTATTGAAAATCATACATACTGATGTGTGCGGTCCAATGAGTGTTGAGGCTCATGGTGGCTATCGTTATGTTCTCACCCTCACTGATGACTTGAGTAGATATGGGTATATCTACTTAATGAAACACAAGTCTGAAACCTTTGAAAAGTTCAAGGAATTTCAGAGTGAGGTCGAGAATCAACGTGACAGAAAAATCAAGTTTTTGCGATCAGATCATGGAGGAGAATACTTGAGTCATGAATTTGGTACACACTTAAGAAAATGTGGAATAGTTTCACAACTCATGCCGCCTGGAACACCTCAGCGTAATGGTGTGTCCGAACGTCGTAATCGCACTCTATTAGATATGGTGCGATCTATGATGTCTCTTACCGATTTACCGCTATCTTTTTGGGGCTATGCTTTAGAGACTGCCGCATTCACTTTAAATAGGGCTCCGTCGAAATCCGTTGAGACGACACCGTATAAATTATGGTTTGGGAAGAAGCCTAAGTTGTCGTTTCTAAAAGTTTGGGGATGCGATGCTTATGTCAAGAAACTTCAACCTGAGTCCCTGCAGATTTTCAAGTACCAATCATGCAATCTTCGCATCATCGTTGATAGAGATCTTTCATCTTTGATGAGAGGCTTCCCGTACTCGTATCTTTGTATCTGCACCTCCATGGGTTCATAATGTACATCGTCGGGCAGGTAATCTGCAAGATTTCTATAACCGGGCACCATCCTCGGATCATTAGCGACGTTGTGGCTAGGCACCTTGAGCGGGGGG
>NC_041382.1:769965444-769966518 GCF_002162155.2 Triticum dicoccoides | reverse complement strand
GAGAGGCTTCCCGTACTCGTATCTTTGTATCTGCACCTCCATGAAATCATAATGTACATCGTCGGGCAGGTAATCGCCAAGATTGCTATAACCGGGCACCATCCTCGGATCATTAGCGACGTTGTCGCTAGGCACCTTGAGCGGGGGGCACGATTGCTTCGCTTGTTCGCCGAGCTGGGCAATTTGTTTCCCAGCTCGTTGTTCTTTCAGCCTTTGATCACTGACAGTACTTCCCGACCGCTCTGCTTCGGCAAATTCCTTTCCAATAATGCGCTCATAGTTTCCTTTCGGCGGAGACTTGGGTGGTTTTGTCAGGGCAGCCAGAGTGCGCTTCGCTTTCACCGGATCTACCTTCTCCTCTGGAAGTGGATGTCTCTTTGCTTTCAACCCTTGAAACCAGTCGTCCACTTCGGTTCGTGCGATCTTGGCGTTCTCCTCCGGGGTCCTCTCGTATGGTAACTTCTCTGGAGTCTTCAGAGAAGGACCGAATCTGTATGTCCTCCCACCTCTGGCTGTACTGCTAGACGCCGGCCGAGCAGACGGAGCAGTTGTCTTCTTTACTTGCTTACCAGGTGGAGAAGAAGGACTACGACGCGCCGGAGCAGCCGGAGCGGCGGCAGGTCTCTTCCGCCCTTGCTGACAAGGCGGAGAAGGAGGAGGCTGGCTGCTCGGGCGCGTCGGTCCATGGATTTCTTCAATACTTTGACATTAGGAAACCTCTCTCGACCCCTCGGCGATCCTCAACCCCTCGAACCCTCGACGACCCTAGACCCCTCGACCCCTCGAACCCTCGACGACCCTAGACCCCCTCTCGACCCCCTCATGTCGAAGTTATCGGGTAGGGGGTATATCGACAACGACATACCCAATACATGCATACATACATACATATCACATGCATCCATACATATATGAACAAAATTAATATCTACTAATTAACAACCTAAATAAAAAAACTAATACATATAGGAAGAAGAAGAAAAAATAGAGGAGAAGACTTCCTCTTCTTCCTCTCCACTTCTTCTCCCTCTTCTTCTCCCTCTTCTTCCCCTTCTTCCCTCGACCCCCTAGACT
>NC_041382.1:769963745-769965013 GCF_002162155.2 Triticum dicoccoides | reverse complement strand
CCCCCTCATGTCGAAGTTATGGGGGAGGGTTATATCGACCCCCCCCCCTCCTGTCGAAGTTAACGGGGAGGGGGCATATCGACAATGACATGCATACATGGAAAAAAATGCTATCCATCTATACATACATAGCCACATACATATATACATGGAAATAATGCTATGAAAAAAAATATGAACAAAAAAATGCTATGAACAAAAAAAATAATACACATAAACAAAAAAAATACATATATGAACAAAAAATGCTTTGAATAAAAAAATACACATATATGAACATCTATACATACATATATACATTATATATATGTACAAAAAATGAAAAAAATGATAAACAGGTGGCGGCGGCTCACAGCAGCGAGGTTGACTCGCGAGGGCGACGGCGGGGGCGGCGAGGGCATCGGCGAGGGCGGCGGATGGCTCGGGGAGGAGGACAGCGAGGGCGGCACGGGCTCTGGGAGGAGGGCTCGGGGACGACAGCGAGCTCGAGGGGCGGCGCGAGCTCTGGGGCGGCGCGGGCTCGAGGGCGGCGCGGGCTCGAGGGCGGCAAGGGCTCGGGGGCGGCGCGGGCTCGAGGAGCGGGCGGCGGCGGCGACGAGGAGCGGGCGGTGACGGCGACGGCGACCTCAGGGCGGTGATGGCGAGCACGGGCAGCCTGGCAGCGTCGTCGGGGCGGGATCGAAGAAACTGAACCAAAATTTTTACAAATGTGGCTTATATAGACGGAGCATTGGTCACGGTTTGTGCCACGAACCGTGACCAATGGCCCCCTTTAGTCCTGGTTGGTGCCACCAATCGGGACCAAAGGCCTTGTGCGGCTGCTGCGTCGAAAGTTTAGTCCCACCTCGCTAGTTGAGAGGGGTGCGCAGTGGTTTATAAGCCCCACTACCGCACCCCTCTCGAGCTCCTCTCCATTGCAGGCTTACGGGCCTAATTGTCACTGCTATGCCTGTGGACCTATTGGGCCTCCTGCGGGCCTGAATCCGGGCCCTTGGATGGGTTTCTAGTCGTATTCAGGCCGTGGGGGCCCAGTAGGTGGCATTTTTTTTGTTTTTTTGTTGCTTTATTTATTTTCTTTTGTTTTTTGCTTTATTTTTTAATTCTTTATGCTTTTAGTTTTAGAAAAATTATAAACTTTTTGTTAATGCCATTAGTTTTCAAATTTGAAAACACTTTTTTTGTTTTTTTGTTTTCTTTGTTGCTTTATTTATTTTATTTTGTTTCTACTTACAACAAAATACTTATTGTTGCTATTTTTTCCAGTTTTT
>NC_041382.1:769955663-769963648 GCF_002162155.2 Triticum dicoccoides | reverse complement strand
TTAGTGCCATTAGTTTTCAAATTTGAAAACACTTTTTTAGTTTTTTTGTTTTCTTTGTTGCTTTATTTATTTTATTTTGTGATTAACTTTACTATAAAAATAGTTTTTTCCTGTTTTTTTGATTTGTATTTTGCATTATTTATTTTCTTTTGTTTTTTGCTTTAATTTTTAATTCTGTTTACTTTTAGGTTAGCAAAATTATAAACTTTCTGTTAGTGCCATTAGTTTTAGAAAAATTATAAACTTTTTGGTAATTAGTGCCATTAGTTTTCAAATTTGAGTAGTTAAAATTTGAATTCTTCGAAAATTGTTTGAATCACAAGTTTGTGATTAACTTACTAAAATATGGGAATAGATGCGCTTATAGAGAAAATTCAACCTAAATTCCTAGTAAATTTCTATGAATTTCAGAGAAATTCACTATGAATTTAGGTTAAACTTTTCTCTATTAGGGCATCTATTTTCACTTTGAGAGGAGCTCAACAAGGCAGAGAGGGAAGGGCTTATAAACCGGTGTGAGCCCCCTTCGGTTGGCGAGGTGGGACTAAACTCTGCTCGCAACGAGGACCAACCCTTTAGTCCCGGTTTGTGGCACAAACTGGGACTAATGGTCATGGGCCAGGGGCGAGGAGCAAAATTATAAACTTTCTGTTAGTGCCATTAGTTTTAGAAAGTTGAAAGTTGAAAGTTGGCATGGGCCAGGGACTAATGGTCATGGTATTACGAGGGCCGAACCATAAGACATGAAAGCATTTCCAATGAACTCTGAAAAAGTTGAAAGTTGGCATGGTATCATAATTTCACCCACATAGCATGTGCATGTACAAAACGGACAATGGTAGCATGTTCGTGTGTTACAAAGTTGGCATGGTATCACCATAATAGTTGCGGGAGAAAGTCTTCACTTTTTCTTCGCTTGTGTCATTTGCTTATTGCGCCGTAACCATGGACAATCTTCATTGTTTATCAGGATGCTTGGGTCAGCCTTGACATTGAAGGGAGGAATTTCATGAAACTTTTCATAATCTTCAGACATGTCTGTCTTGCCGTCCACTCCCAGGATGTCCCTTTTTCCTGAAAGAACTATGTGGCGCTTTGGCTCATCGTATGATGTATTCGCTTCCTTATCTTTTCTTTTTCTCGGTTTGGTAGACATGTCCTTCACATAGATAACATGTGCCACATCATTGGCTAGGACGAACGGTTCGTCAGTGTACCCAAGATTTTTCAGATCCACTGTTGTCATTCCGTACTGTGAGTCTATCTGTACCCCGCCGCCTAACAGATTGACCCATTTGCACTTAAACAAAGGGACCTTAAAATCAGGTCTATAGTCAAGTTCCCATATGTCCACTATGTAACCATAATATGTATCCTTTCCGCTCTCGGTTGCTGCATCAAAGCGGACACCGCTGTTTTGGTTGGTGCTCTTTTGATCTTGGGCGATCGTGTAAAATGTATTCCCATTTATCTCGTATCCTTTATAAGTCAATACAGTCAAAGATGGTCCCCTGGACAACAAGTACAACTCATCACAAACATTGCTGTCACCTCTGAGACGTGTTTCCAACCAACTGCTAAAAGTCCTGATGTGTTCACATGTAATCCAGTCGTCGCACTGCTCTGGGTGTTTGGAGCGCAGACTGTTCTTGTGTTCATCGACATACGGGGTCACCAAGGTAGAGTTCTGTAGAACTGTGTAGTTTGCTTGAGACCAAGAATATCTGTCCCTGCATATTATTGAGTCTCTTCCAAGAGTGCCTTTTCCAGTTAGTCTCCCCTCATACCGCGATTTAGGGAGACCTATCTTCTTAAGGCCAGGAATGAAGTCAACACAAAACCCGATAACATCCTCTGTTTGATGGCCCATGGAGATGCTTCCTTCTGGCCTAGCGCGGTTACGGACATATTTCTTTAGGACTCCCATGAACCTCTCAAAGGGGAACATATTGTGTAGAAATACGGGCCCCAGGATGACAATCTCGTCGACTAGATGAACTAGGACGTGCGTCATGATATTGAAGAAGGATGGTGGGAACACCAGCTCAAAACTGACAAGACATTGCGCCACATCACTCCTTAGCCTTGGTACGATTTCTGGATCGATCACCTTCTGAGAGATTGCATTGAGGAATGCACATAGCTTCACAATGGCTAATCGGACGTTTTCCGGTAGAATCCCCCTCAATGCAACTGGAAGCAGTTGCGTCATAATCACGTGGCAGTCATGAGACTTTAGGTTCTGAAACTTTTTCTCTTGCATATTTATTATTCCCTTTATATTCAACGAGAAGCCAGTCGTGACCTTCATACTGAGCAGGCATTCAAAGAAGATTTCTTTCTCTTCTTTCATAAGAGCGTAGCTGGTAGGACCTTTATACTGCTTCGGAGGCATGCCGTCTTTTTCGTGCAAATGTTGCAGGTCCTCCCGTGCCTCAGGTGTATCTTTTGTCTTCCCATACACGCCCAAGAAGCCTAGCAGGTTCACGCAAAGGTTCTTCGTCACGTGCATCACGTCGATTGAGGAGCGGACCTCTAGGTCTTTCCAGTAGGGTAGGTCCCAAAATATAGATTTCTTCTTCCACATGGGTGCGTGTCCCTCAGCGTCATTCGGAACAGCTAGTCCACCGGGACCCTTTCCAAAGATTACATAGTGTAAATCACTGACCATAGCAAGCACGTGATCACCGGTGCGCATGGCGGGATTCTTCCGTTGATCTGCCTCGCCTTTGAAATGCTTGCCTTTCTTTTGACATTGATGGTTGGTCGGAAGAAATCGACGATGGCCCAGGTACACATTCTTCCTGCATTTGTCCAGGTATATACTTTCAGTGTCATCTAAACAATGCGTGCATGCGTGGTATCCTTTGTTTGTCTGTCCTGAAAGGTTACTGAGAGCGGGCCAATCGTTGATGGTCACCAACAGCAACGCCTTAAGGTTAAATTCGTCTTGTCTGTGCTCATCCCATGTACGTACACTGTTTCCATTCCACAGCTGTAAAAGTTCTTCAACTAATGGCCTTAGGTACACATCAATTTCGTTGCCGGGTTGCTTAGGGCCTTGGATGAGAACTGGCATCATAATGAACTTCCGCTTCATGCACATCCAAGGAGGAATGTTATACATACATAGAGTCACGGGTCAGGTGCTGTGATTGGTGCTCTGCTCCCCAAAAGGATTAATGCCATCCGCGCTTAAAGCAAACAATACATTCCTTGGGTCCTTTGCAAACTCATCCCAGTACTTTCTCTCGATTTTTCTCCACTGCGACCCGTCAGCGGGTGCTCTCAACTTCCCATCTTTCTTTCGGTTCTCACTGTGCCATCGCATCAACTTGGCATGCTCTTCGTTTCTGAACAGACGTTTCAACCGTGGTATTATAGGAGCATACCACATCACCTTCGCAGGAACCCTCTTCATGGGGGGCTCACCGTCAACATCACCACGGTCATCTCGTCTGATCTTATACCGCAATGCACTGCATACTGGGCATGCGTTCAGATCCTTGTATGCACCGCGGTAGAGGATGCAGTCATTAGGGCATGCATGTATCTTCTCCACCTCCAATCCTAGAGGGCATATGACCTTCTTTGCTGCGTATGTACTGTCGGGCAATTCGTTATCCTTTGGAAGCTTCTTCTTCAATATTTTCAGTAGCTTCTCAAATCCTTTGTCAGCCACAGCATTCTCTGCCTTCCACTGCAGCAATTCTAGTACGGTACCGAGCTTTGTGTTGCCATCTTCGCAATTGGGGTATAACCCTTTTTTGTGATCCTCTAACATGCGATCCAACTTCAGCTTCTCCTTTTGACTTTTGCATTGCGTCCTTGCATCAACAATGACCCGGCGGAGATCATCATCATCGGGCACATCGTCTGGTTCCTCTTGATCTTCAGCAGCTTCACCCGTTGCAGCATCATTGGGCACATCGTCTGGTTCCTCTTAATCTTCACCAGCTCCCCCCGTTGCAGCATCACCGTATTCAGGGGGCACATAGTTGTCATCGTACTCTTCTTCTTCGCCGTCTTCCATCATAACCCCTATTTCTCCGTGCCTCGTCCAAACATTATAGTGTGGCATGAAACCCTTGTAAAGCAGGTGGGAGTGAAGGATTTTCCGATTAGAGTAAGACCTCGTATTCCCACATTCAGTGCATGGACAACACATAAAACCATTCTGCTTGTTTGCCTCAGCCGCATCGAGAAACTCATGCACGCCCTTAATGTACTCGCGGGTGTGTCTGTCACCGTACATCCATTGCCGGTTCATCTGCGTGCATTATATATAATTAAGTGTCCAAATTAATAGAAGTTCATCATCATATTAAAACCAAAGTGCATACATAGTTCTCATCTAACAACATATAGCTCCCAAGAGCATCTAATTAATTAAATCATACATTGAAACTATGTAAAACATTTCAATGCAAAAACAAATGCGATCATAATCGCAACCAAGGTAACAATTGATCCAACGGCATAATGATACCAAGCCTCGGTATGAACATATTTTCTAATCTTTCTAATCTTCAAGCGCATTGCATCCATCTTGATCTTGTGATCATTGACGACATCCGCAACATGCAACTCCAATATCATCTTCTCCTCCTCAATTTTTTTTATTTTTCCTTCAACAAATTGTTTTCATCTTCAACTACATTTAACCTCTCGACAATAGGATCGGTTGGCATTTCCGATTCACATACATCCTACATAAATAAAATCTATGTCACGTTGGTCGGCATAATTTTCATAAACAATAAATGAACCAATAGTTATAAAGATAATATATATACCACATCCGAATCATAGACAGGACGAGGGCCGACGGGGGCGGATACCAAAACCATGGCACTATATAAGATGCAATAATAAAAGTAAGAAAATAATACAAGTATCTATGTAAACATACAAGTAAGAATATTTTTCCTTTCAGAAAGAAGATAAAACAAGAGGCTCACCACGGTGGTGCCGGCGATGACCTCGGCGCGGGTGATCGACGGCGATGAAGACGGGGACGGGGCGTGACGGGCCGCTAAACCTAGACAAATATTATGGAAAATGGAGTTTGGAGGTCAAGCTTGGAGAGGAGAAAGCTTAAGTAGTGTGGCTCGGGCATTCCAGCGAACACCTTGTGTGCATAGGAGGTGAGCTAGGGCACCACCAAGCCCTCTCCTCCTCGGCCAGAGAAAAACAAAGCACTGGGGTGCTCTGCTCGCGAGCGAGGGGTATATATAGGCACCTCATTGATCCCGGTTGGTGACATGAGCCGGGACTAAAGGGGAGCCTTCGGTCCCGGTTCAAGCCACCAACCGGGACCAATGGTGGTGGGCCAGGAGCAAGGCCCATTGGTCCCGGTTCATCCCACCAACCGGGACCAAAAGGTCCAGATGAACCGGGACCAATGGCCCACGTGGCCCGGCCAGCCCCCTGGGCTCACGAACCGGGACCAATGCCCACATTGGTCCCGGTTCTGAACTGAACCGGGACTAATGGGCTGACCCGGCCTGGACCAAAGCCCTGTTTTCTACTAGTGATCCGTGGTAAAAGTCAAGGAATTTTGTGGTTAAAAAGAATTATGGATAGGCTGGCTACGCGGTACAATTTAGAAATGGGATCTCCTACTCTGCTTGATGCTGAGAAAAGACGGCTCATTCCTTTCTTGATTGTTAGTTGAACAGATATAAGCATTTCCTTCCTGGTTGTTGATATCATTTCGTGATAGAAGTTGGATATAAGCATATCTCCGACTATACTTTTATTTATGTAATACTAATAATTAGGCCTTGGTTATTGGATACAGGCGTTTGAACATCCATGTTCCGTGCCATTTTGGGCACGCGTTGGCGTTCAAAGAGTGCAGCCCTCATGGAAGACGCCTGGATTCACAAGCTGTAGCAAGTGGCAGCTGAGAGAGCTCCACGTTGCCAGCTTTAGTCCATTGGTGGGGCATCATATGTTATTTGTGCGTGAGTTGATGGGTCGAGCTCCAAAGCTGGAGACTGTTCTTTTGAAGGAAAATGAAGAGCCATGCAAGAAGTGTAAGGCAATGGGTGCACTAGGTATGTTTCCAAGGAGCAAAGATGAGCAAGAGGCCATAGCCAAGCAACTTAGGGACAAGAGGATCGTCTCGTCGTCCTCGGCGGCGAAGATAGTTTTCAAAAGTATTGCTTCAACAGTGGTACTCTGAATATAAGAAGCCGAATGCAGGTGCAAGTAGTAAAACGAAAATGTAATAGACGCCAAGGCAAAGGCTTTTTAGCTGTTTGCTTAAAGGAGGAGAACTGGTATGTAATTTTTTGCTGTTGTGGCAGCTATTGTTCGTGGGGTTGTTCTATGCCGGTTGGTCGTTCCTTTCTTTCATCCTAGATATTTTGATTGGTCACCCTCTCTTTCTTTCTCCCTCTTCCTGGAAAACTCCTGTCAACTAGTGTGCACGACTTGCCCAACGTCATCGCCGTATCACTACTATTAAAGGGGAGTCTGTCTTCGTCATGATAACTGGACCTCCCCTCCCTCGTGCGTGATTGTCCGACCTCGTCCTCGCAAGATCTATGCATTGTTCATTCCACCTCCCCTTGGTTCGCCCCTCATTCCCCAAATCCCCCGGTTAATCTCAACTCTTAGTTCCTGCAAAACCGCATGCCCTATCGGGCCTCCAATGTCCATATTCTCGCGCCCGCCGTCTACGTGTGTCCCTCCGTCTCGTCTGCTGAGTCTTGACATAAGACGAGCTGCAACCACCTCCCCCGCAGCTTCAATCCCAGCTTGTGCCGCTGCGTCGCCTAGCCGTCAGCCACCGCTACCAGGGTTCTGCGATGCAAGCAAAAGCTGAAGCACGGTTAGAAGCTGGATGGGACATGCCATCTTTGAAACTGACTGCTTGGTCTTGCAGCAAGCAATGTCCTCTACTTATGTAGATCGTACGCGGTCCCCTTAGTGTGCTATTTCGTGAAGCAAAATTTCAGCTAAGCCCACAAATTTCTGTCACATAGACTGTAAACAAGGCAGCGCATGTGCTAGCCTCCCATGATTGTTGGGGTCTTCCGAATGGCCAAGTTGTCTGGCATACGGTAACCTAACCGTGTTGTGATCGCCCGATTTGGTCGGTCCATCGTAATTGGAATGCTAGGTGTTCCAGATCAAAAAACATTTGAATACATTTGGGTGTTGAAGCTTGTTTACTCTACCTTGTCATTGGTACCAAAACACCTAGGTTTGTCCAAGTAGATCCCTGCCATGCACAATAATAATCAAGTTCCGTTAGAATGCGCATGGAAATACATAAATCAGCAAAAAGGTCAGTGAAAAATCCATGTTCATCATAATTTATTTTGCGAGAAAACTTTCAATCTATTCATTTTCAATCATGGCAATACAACGAGTAAATTGCAAAAAAAACCACCACAATTGGGGACCCTAATTCAAAAAATCACCATCATTCGATTTTTTTTCAAAAACCCACCACCATCGTGCTGGCATTTTTCAAAAAACACTGATAGGTTACTAAACACATGTTAACAACGTTTCTGACAGATGGGGCCCACTGTAAGTGATGACGTGGTAGCGAAATCTCACGGTGTTTGTTTTGTACCATAAGCTGCACAAGAGACCCACACGTCAGCCTCTACACTTGTTTCTTCTCCACCGGCGTTGGCAGGAAAGAGAAAATAGCACGTCCGCATCTGACTGGCGCACCACCGGATTCAGCCACCGGCCGGCTCGCGAGTCTCCGCCTCTGCGATCTTCCTCCACCTCCTTCCTCTATGCTTCAACACGTCAGCAGCAGCAGCCATGGCCAGGCATGGGGGCGCGGGCGGCGGCGGTGGCCTCGGCCAGGCACGGAGGCGCGAGCAGCCACGCAAGAGCGCGAGCAGCCACGCAAGAGCGCGAGCAGCTGCAGCGGCCACGGCCACGCACGGGGGCGCGAGCAACAGAACCGGCCGCGCCTGGGCGCGCGAGGTGCAGCACTGGCCACGCCCGGG
>NC_041382.1:769947885-769955505 GCF_002162155.2 Triticum dicoccoides | reverse complement strand
CAGCACAAGCCACGCCCGGTCGCGTGAGCATCAGCAGCGCCATGCAAGGGAGCACGAGCTACCGCCAGCTCCAGAGCACGGGCGCGCCGCAGTGGTGGCCGGGGCGCGAGCTCCGCCCCTCACTCCGAACACCCCGTGGGCGCCCTGGTCCGGCGCCGACTCTCAGCCCACGGCCGCACCACGTCGCACTCGGTCGCCCGGGGACCATTCCTGCACCGCGGCCGCCGGTGTTGTTCTCCTGCCACTGGCGAGCTGGGCGGCCGACAGCATGCCTGCTAGGTGTTCGATGAAATTACTTCAGAGTTCTAACGTCCGTCTCCTCACTCTGTTTGCACATGCCATGTCGTCCTGACAATGGGACCTACTCGGCAGATTCAGCGTCAAACAACTCTAATCGATCAATCAGTGTTTTTTGAAAACTGTCAGCACAATGGTGGCGGATTTTAAAAAAAAAACCGAATGGTGGTGGCTTTCCGAATTAGTGTCCCCAATTGTGGTGGTTTTTTGCAATTTACTCCAATACAACACAGCAGAAATAATAAATATTACATCTAGATCTGTAGACCACCTAGCAACGACTACAAGCACTGAAGCGAGCCGAAGGCGCGTCGCCGTCATCGCCCCTCCCTCGCCAGAGCCGGGCAAAACTTATTGTAGTAGACAGTCGGGAAGTCGTCGTGCTAAGGCCCATAGAACCAGCGCAACAGAACAACAACCACCGCTGATGAAGAATAGCGTAGACCGAAAGGATCCAACTTGAAGAAACACAAACGTAGACGAACTACAACCAGATCCGAGCAAATCCACCAAGGACAGATCCGCCGAAGACACATCTTCACACGCCCACCGACGATGCTAGACACACCATCGGAACGAGGGCTAGGCGGGAAGAACCTTATTCCATCTTCAGGGAGCCGCCGCCGCCGCCGTCTCGTCTTCCTGAGCAGGACACAAACCCTAACAAAATTCGAAAGAAACATCTAAAGACAAAGCCCTCCCGCCGGCAAGGGCCGGGATACACCGTGCCGCCATGGCCCTAAAGCCACCGAAGACGAGGCGGACCGGCGGCGGCGCCGGCGGGAGGCAGAGAAACCCTAAGCTTTTCTTATGTTCAACCATAATTTAGCCAACAATACCTCGAATAAGCTCCCTAGCAACCATGATGCCAACTCCTTCAGCTACCTCTTTCTTCAATGTAGGTGCATCTACTAACTATAAATGTGTTATAGGTCAAAGGGTGAAATCATTATTACATAAAGAACATTTGAGCAAACCAACACATTATTCTTCATATACAACCAATAATAATTGAAAACAAGTTCACCATCCCAAATCTTGCAGCTATGACTTCCTTTGCTAGCAAAACAACCAAGGTGAAAGTTCGTGCTGCACAGACCTGCCATCCATATATTCAACCCAAGCTTTTTGAGAGGTATGCCTGAGCCTATCTTGATCTTTGATTGTGTGATTCTTCTTCTCTTGGGTTGGGCTGTTTTCAACATTATCTTGACAGGTGGAAGGTGCTTTACAAAATCGGAGTTCGAAGAGATGGGGTCGGCAAGCTGCCGTCAAGGATTCTTCTTCAACTGATGAATTGGCGCGGCTGCTCAGTAGAGGGGCATGTTTTGGATGACATGTTTAGCCAGTGCCATGCAGAGTACTAGTACCTTTTACTCCAAGCACTCAGGTGGTTAGGTGGTTGAGTACTTGATTTTGCTGATGAGAGGTTGCATGGAAATCAACTTGTATGAAGGGATCCAGTTCTTGGAGGATTTAGGTGTTGAGACTTTCAGCGTTTCTGAAGGATTTTCTAGTCTGAAATAGTACTACCGTTCCAATGATTTGACACATGAATTTTGTCCTAAAGTCAGAAATTTCTAAGTTTGACCACGTTTCTAGATAAAAATGCTGATATCTAGAATATTGAATAAATGCATTATAAAAATATACTTCATAAAGAATATACTTATGTTCTTTCGATTGATATAGATATTTTTTCTATAAAAACTTGGTCAAGCAGAGAAAATGTTGGCTTAGATAAAACTTATATTTTAGGCTGGGGGAGTAGTCTTTACCTCAATATTTCACTCTAGTTTTTACCTCGATATTTCTTCAACTTTTAGGATTTCTGCATCCTGAATAATTCAAATTTGTGGGAACCTCCTCGCCTAAAAAATGAATTCATGGTACTGCTAATGTTGATGCATTAGCGTTTACAGGAATGCTTACTTTAAACAGTAGAAAACAGAACAAACCGGACAATAGCAAGCATGTATATTACAATTTCGTTTACTGCTTGCACTTGCATTCGACATACATACAAGTTCAGAATACCACTATTGAAGCAATACTTTTGAAAATTATCTTCACCGAGGACGAGCCGACCATGTTGTCCCTAAGTTGCTGGGCTATTGTTTCTTGCTCATTTTTGGTCCTTGGAAACAAGCCTCCTACCAGAGTAGGCAGTGCATCCATTGCCTCGCAATCCTTGCATGGTTCATCATCTTCTTTCAAAACAACAGTTTTCAAGTTTGGTGCTCGATCCATCACCTCACGTACAAATAACATATGTTGCTCCATGAGGGGACTAAAGTTGGTCACATGGAGCTCTCTCAGTTGCCACTTGTTACAGCTTGTGAACCCAGCCACCTTCCAAGAAGGTTTCACTCTTTGAATGACAACACGCTCCCAATTTAGTACCAGACATGGATGTTCAAACACCTGTATCCAAGAACCAATACCTAATGTAATTACATAAAGTACATATAGTAGCTAGTATTGCCAGGCGATTCTATTCTGAAATCTATCAAGCGATGATATCAATAACCAGGAAGGAAATACATAAATCTATTCAACTAACAATCGAGACAAAGGGATAAGTAAAATTAGTACCTCAATATCAAATATCTCAACACTTGGAGCAGCTTCAAGGAGATTTATTGTCCATAACAGGTCAAACTCAACATATATGCCATGAATAGACAGCTTCCTTAGCTTGCTGAATGCGGTGCGGAGTTGCTTGCTTTCCGGCAAGATCCAAAGCTGGTCAACAGACAAATAAAGGAAAAAATCAATGAAACATTCCTAGCAATAATAAAGGTAAGCAAATATCTTGATCAAGACATGAAACAGCAAAAAAAAAAAGAGCGTACGTTCCTAATTAACCCCGTAACTTCAAAATTACTAGTGATAAAATTAGAAGCATGTCGCACAATCTATACTGAAATAGTATGAAATTACCTTTTCTCCTTGGAAATTTAAGGTCAGGGTATGAATTTTTCTGGCACCATCTAGAAGCTGGCTTAAACTAAACCCCGAGAGCTCAAGGTCTGCACCACACACAAGGAATAACTCCTTAAGGGACGGGACAGAAGCAAAATGCAAGGGGGCCTCCGAGTGCATCCACGCCTCCCAACTGAGCAGCTCTAGTTTGGGAAGGCAGAGCACCTCAAGCCTCCTCAAGTAGGAATAGCGGACTTCAAGAACCCTGAGAACCGAATTTGGCGCATCTACCTGCCACACCGAGCAGCCGCCGACATCACAGTGTTCCAGACTAAGGTGCTGCAGCTGCTTGCAGCAATCAAATATGATGTTATGTATATCCCCCTCAGCAAAGCGCAGGTTGTAAAGCTGGAGCCTTGTGAGGCAAGGAAGTATATTAGGATAGGCGCTGAAGAACCCGTCCACGTCCCGTGCTTTCCGTAGCATATTCGCACCTTTGCAATCGTAATCCTTGTCGTCCGCAAGACCGCAATGGTGAGGTCCAGTTCTTCTACCATGCCATTGTCAATGGCGTCACGGACAAGTGGGCCAATGTCATGCGAGTAATTGCCCACCAGGTAGATCTCAAGGGACATTCTTGAGATTCTGCTGCTGTGTTTGATGCGCAAGAAACTCCTAGCAGCTCTCGTCAGTGATGCCATTGCCTGATCTATGTGTTGCCATGGTATTTGAGAATAAAAATATATCTGCTGCCCAGCAGCAACAGGGTAATCCGGGCATGGGGCGGGTAGGAAATCCCTGACATGGAGGTCAAGGTCGAGGAGCAGCCATGGCAGGCTCCTCCAGCGCGTCGATAGAGCGCTGGTCTTTGACGCCGTCGCAAGGTCCACCCTCCCCAAGATGGAGAGCAGGATGTCATCAGTCAGGGCGCCCAGCCTATCTTCCCCTTGTGGCATCTGCGACAAGACGAGATCATCCATGAATATTTGATTTGATTTTTTATTTTTGCGGTAGAAACTTTCAATCTATTTATCATCTGTCATGAATATTTGATTTGAATTGAAACCACAAAAGAAGATAAGCTAGCAAGAGCTCACACAGCGGTGGCACACATTATTCTGCTCCATGGACGATATCGGTTTTGCGCACATCTAGATGTGCCCTAAGTATTGCACATCTAAGTCCTATGGCATTGATATTGCGCAGAGATCCGTGCAGGTATTTTTCTTTTGCTTTTTCTTTTCATTTTTATATTTGATTGAGTCATTTAGAGGTGAAATAACTCGGGCATAATGATAATAATATGCTCGGAGCCGAGGACACGGTGAATCATGTATGTGCAGCCTCCATGGAAATACAGGGGCGGCAGATCTAGATGTATGTCCGACCTATTGGGATTGATTGATTTAAGTCCAACAACCTAGCTGTGTTGCATGAGAAGACGACTAGCTGCTCTGTCACACCCCCACCTAATACAGGGTGGTGTATGACAGGTCAGGTCCACCCTGTTGCCATGTGGACTGAGTAGTAGGTGTGTGCGTGTGTGTGTGTGTGGTGCTTATCTACCCAACCCTCTGGTCTGTACTAATCCATCGAATGGAAAAGAGATGAACTGAGCTCAACTCCTTCGTCCTCCTTCGGTCAACCCCGTACTTGCTCGCGAGTTCTCCTGTGATTCTCTAGCTGCTGCTAGGGACATCACATGCTCGTACCTCAGAGGAAGGAAGTCCCGATAGGAAGAAGGGGAACGGCGATGGCGGCGGTGAGGATAGAGACCGGATTGTGGCGTCAGCGGCGCCGTTGATAGAGGCGGGATTGCGTTGGCGTCAGTGGCGCGCGTGTAGGACCTTGAAGTAGATGTGTCTAGAGGGGGGGTGATTAGACACTTAGTGCTAAAGTTGCAATTTTTAGGCCTTTTTGGTTTGAGTGGAGTTTTAGGCACAATTTCAACATACACAATACATATCAAGCAAGCATGCAAAGAGTATATGAGCAGCGGAATGTAAAGCATGCAACTTGCAAGAATGTAAGGGGAAGGGTTTGGAGAATTCAAACGCAATTGGAGACACGGATGTTTTTCCCGTGGTTCGGATAGGTGGTGCTATCCTACATCCACGTTGATGGAGACTTCAACCCACGAAGGGTAACGGTTGCGCGAGTCCACAAAGGGCTCCACCCATGAAGGGTAACGGTTGCGCGAGTCCACGGAGGGCTCCACCCACGAAGGGTCCACGAAGAAGCAACCACCCACGAAGGGTCCACGAAGAAGCAACCTTGTCTATCCCACCATGGCAATCGCCCACGAAGGACTTGCCTCACAAGCGGTAGATCTTCACGAAGTAGGCGATCTCCTTGCCCTTACAAACTCCTTGGTTCAACACCACAATCTTGTCGGAGGCTCCCAAGTAACACCTAGCCAATCTAGGAGACACCACTCTCCAAGAAGTAACAAATGGTGTGTTGATGATGAACTCCTTGCTCCTGTGCTTCAAATGATAGTCTCCCCAACACTCAACTCTCTCTCATAGGATTTGTATCTGGTGGAAAGAAGGTTTGAGTGGAAAGCAACTTGGGGAAAGCTAGAGATCAAGATTCATATGGTAGGAATGGAATATCTTGGCCTCAACACATGAGTAGGTAGTTCTCTCTCAAAAATAGGATGCTGGAAGTGTAGGCTTAGTCTGATGGCTCTCTCCACGAATGAAGAGGAGGTGGAGGGGTATATATAGCCTCCATACAAAATCCAACCATTACACACAGTTTTCCAATCTCGGTGGGACCGAATCAACAAACTCGGTCGGACCGAAAAGGTAAACCTAGTGACTGTTAGAGATTTTCGGTGGGACTGACATGCAACTCGGTAGGACTGATATGGTTAGGGTTTGGGCATAACGTAATCTCGGTGAGACCAATTACACAAACTCGGTGAGACCGAGTTTGGTAATAAGCTAACCAGAGGGTTGGTCAGGTAAACTCGGTGGGACCGATTTGCTCTTTCGGTGAGACCGAAAAGTTACAAAAAGGAAACACTGAATTTTCATTGCAATCTCGGTGGGACCGATCCGCTCTTTCGGTGAGACCGAAAAGTTACGAAAGGGAAACAGAGAATTTGCAATCCCATCTCGGTGAGACCGAGATCCCTATCGGTAGAACCGAATTGCTAGGGTTTGGCAGCGGCTTATGACAAGTGAAACTCGGTGGCACCGGATAGGAATAATCGGTAGGTCCGAGTTTGGCTTTGGGTTTAGGTCATATGTGGAAGTGGGAAAGTAGCTGAGGATTTTGGAGCATATCATTAAGCACATGAAGCAAGAGGCTCATTAAGCAACACCTCATCCCTCCTTGATAGTATTGGCTTTTCCTATGGACTCAATGTGATCTTGGATCACTAAAATGTAAAATGAAGAGCCTTGAGCTTGAAGCTTTAGCCAATCCTTTGTCCTTAGCATCTTGAAGGAGTTCCCAAAACCTTTAGTCCATGCCACTCCATTGTTGAACTTATCTGAAACATGCTAGATAGAAATGTTAGTCGAACAAGAGATATGTTGTCATCAATTATCAAAACCACCTAGGGAGCACTTGTGCTTTCAATCTCCCCCTTTTTGGTAATTGATGGCAACATACATCAAAGCTTTAGATAAAGATATAAAGAACAGCAAGTAAAGCTTTGGAAGGACATGTAACAAGCATAGGCTCCCCCTACATGTATGCACTCATGTAAATATGAAATATAGTGGCATGTGAGAGCATAACCATGACAGAGTAGGCAATGTGTTACATGTATCTTGGCCATATGCATCAGAGCAAAAGATTATCAAGGAAAATACCTTCATGCTCATGAGTCCTTCTTGCAAACAGTATGTACATAAGCAAGAACTCCTCATACTCATGATTTTGATGCATATACTTACCTTGTGGTCTTGAGTTGGCTTAGGATGGAATGAACCTGCACAAACAAAGTTAGATAACACAGGTACATCCACTAGCCAGAGCAAACAAAAGAAACCACAAGAATACCAAGACTGGGATGACATGTAGAGAGTGAGTACAAGGTACCACATTGGATTCAACATGTCCCCAAGAATAAAGATATGCAATGAATTTGACTGATTTCTTTCCCTTAGGTGTCTTGCTCCCCCTGAATCTTACATGGGATATTGGGAGAAGATAGGGAACAGAAAATCAGAGCTGAAAGATACAAATGGATAGAACTTAATGCAAATACATATGAACATGTCTTTCCCCCTAAAAAGACATGTGACATATCTCCTCTTGAACATCAAGCATCTGGGACATCTGGGATCCTTGAGTATTCTCTCTCCCTGGAAGTCTCTCTCTCCCCCTTAATACTTTCTCTCTTGTAGGTTTGGTCCTTGAGACTTTTTCTCTCCCTTGATG
>NC_041382.1:769923351-769947747 GCF_002162155.2 Triticum dicoccoides | reverse complement strand
CATCAATTTCCAAGAAGGGCTTTCTGGAATCCGTCGTATAGGTTTGGTCCTTGAGACTCAGCACAAAGCAATGGATAAAACTGTGATGCTTGTAGAGGACAAGATTTATTGAGTAGAGCTGGATCAGAAGAAATATAGAACAAGTGGCAAACTATTCTTCCTGTTGCGAAGTTGGTGGCACCGAGTGGTATGTTTCGGTGGCACCGAAAAGATTCGGTTGGACCGAAAATTACAAGTCGGTGAAACCGAGTTTACATAGAGAAAAACATTTGTCACCTCAGCTCACTAGACATGTAGGATCTCACAAAGATTTGCAATGAATTACCTGAAGGATTTGCATGGAATTGAATGCAGAAAATGCAGAACATAAACAGAAAGAAAAGAGAAGAAACTGAAAGATCTAGATGAAGTTTTTTTTGAAAAAGAGAAAGAAACTAAACATGCATGACACAAATGCAACAACACAGAAAAGAACACAAGAGAACTTCATCTAGAGTTGGGCGGTGACATAGTCACCTATGTTAGAGTATATTGACTTAGGAGTCAAGTGAGAACACTTGATCATAGGTCATACTCATCGTTTAAGCTCAAAATGGGGTTACCATTTTTCGTTTAAGCATCTTGATGTATTCACATCTTGTTGAGTTGCTTTGACTCATGTCTTGGAGTAAAGCTTCTCTAAGATGGAATAACATACCTTGGGTGGTGGTGTGGTTCTTGCTCATGTAGTTGAACTTGTGTGGGTGCTCAAGGTTGATGTAGCTCATCAAGAGTTGGGAGCACCACTTGGAGTTTGAGTTCATCTACCTACATGGGTTAGTTCTTGCAAGGAAGAGCACTTGTGTATCCAAAAATGACAATCATGAAGCTCAACATAGAATTTGTCAAAGGATATGTTTGAATGGTTTTGTGCTTCCTTGTCTTCAACCACCATTGTGTAGAGTCTTGGTGATGTAGAGATTGCTCAAGATGTGAGTGAGTCGCAATCTCATGGAATTAGATTCAACCAAGCACCTACATGGGTTAGACAACATGCAAGGTGCAAATATATCCAAGACATAAGATAGTTATCATAAGAGATATATCATGGATTAGTCATAAGCTCATGTCTTGCATGTATCCAATGGAGTTTCTACTCCAAGTTCGAAGCATCAATGATGTTCGATTCTCCTCTCAACCTGCAAAACACTTTCTCATCAAGAGGTTTAGTAAATATATTCGCTAATTGCTTATCGGTGCGAACATGCTTAAGATCAATGTCACCCTTAGCAACATGATCTCGAATGAAATGATGACGAACTTCTATATGCTTAGTTCGAGAATGTTGTACAGGATTATGACCAATTTTGATAGCACTTTCATTGTCACAAAGCAGTGGAACATGTTACACATAAATCCCATAATCTTTAAGAGTTTGGGTCATCCAAAGTAATTGAGCACAACATGAACCAGCGGCAATGTATTCCGCTTCGGCGGTGGATAAGGATACCGAGTTTTGTTTCTTGGAAGACCAAGACACAAGAGATCTACCAAGAAATTGACAAGTACCCGAAGTGGACTTTCTATCAATCTTGTCTCCGGCATAATCCGAGTCGGAATAGCCAACAAGATCAAAAGAAGACCTCTTAGGATACCAAATGCCAAAATTTGGTGTATGGATTAAATATCTCACTATCCTTTTCACAGCCTTAAGATGACATTCTTTAGGAGCAGCTTGATATCGTGCACACATGCACACACTTAGCATAATATCGGGACGTGAAGCACATAGGTATAACAATGAACCAATCATAGAGCGATAAACCTTTTGATCAACCGGTTCACCATCTTTGGTCAAATCATGATGTCCACTAGTAGGCATGGGTGTAGACATACCTTTGCATTCTTGCATATTGAACTTCTTGAATAAGTCCTTGGTGTACTTTGTTTGAGAGACAAATGTACCTTCCTTAGTTTGCTTGATTTGCAAACCGAGAAAGAATTTGAGTTCACTCATCATAGACATCTCAAACTTCTCTGACATTAGCTTTCCAAACTTTTCACTAAAGAGAGGGTTAGTTGAACCAAATATGATATCATCAACATAAATTTGGCATACAAATAGTTCTCCATTAACCCTTTTAGTAAAAAGAGTAGAATCAATTTTACCAATTTCAAAACCACTTGTAGTAAGGAACTTGGTCAAGCATTTATACCATGCTCTAGGAGCTTGTTTAAGACCATAAAGAGCTTTGTGAAGTTTGTAAACATGATTTGGTTTCTTAGGATTGATAAAGCCGAGAGGTTGTTTGACATAAACTTCCTCCTCTATTTCACCATTTAGAAAAGCACTTTTAATGTCCATTTGGTACAAGGTGATATTATGGTGATTAGCATAGGCAAGTAAGATGCGAATGGACTCAAGTCTAGCAACGGGAGCATATGTCTCACCATAGTCCATACCTTCGACTTGTGTGTACCCTTGGGCGACGAGACGTGCTTTGTTGCGAACCACTTGTCCATCTTCATCTTGCTTGTTGCGAAACACCCATTTGGTACCAATGATGTTGTGGTTGTTGTCGGTCTTCTCAACCAATGTCCAAACTTGGTTTCTCTCAAAATTGTGTAGCTCTTCATGCATAGCGTTTATCCAATCCGGATCTTCCAATGCTTCTTCAACCTTCATAGGTTCAATGCTAGAGATGAATGAATAGTTTTCACAAAAGTTAGCTAAACGAGTTTTTGAGCGAGTGATTCTCCCGATTTGTATATCATTGAGGATTTGCTCGACGGGGTGATCTTTGGCAATTCTTGCTCGAACTCGTGAGAGCTTTTGCTTGGGTCTTCGTTGAACATCTTCTTCATCTTGTTCTTCTTCTTGGCCTTCTTCATTGTTGACGTCGTCGTTCACTTGTCGTGGTGGAGAAAGAGGTTGTTGATGTTCGTCTTGATGCATTTCCTTGTCTTCTTCATCTTGGTGTGTCCCACTTGTGGATGCTTCCGTGTCGATTCTTGGTTCACCTTGTCGTGAAGTAGAAGCTTCCACTTGGATGGATGAATTACTCTCCTTCACCTCCATTGGACGAATTTTGCCAATGGACAAGTCTTGGATTGCTTCTGAAGGGTCTTTGTCTCCTACATCAATTGGCAATTGCTCTACTTGCGAGCCATTAGATTCATCAAACTTCACATCTACCGTCTCTTCAACCTTTCGGGTGAAATTGTTGTAGACACGGTAAGTGTGAGAGTTTGAGCCATAACCAAGTAGAAAACCTTCATGAGATTTAGGAGCAAACTTTGAACGACGATGCTTATCAAGAATGTAGCACTTTGAGCCGAATACTCGAAAGTATCCAACTTGGGGTTTGTTACCGGTGAGAAGCTCGTATGCCGTCTTGCCGAGTAGCTTGTGAAGATATAAGCGATTTGTTGCGTGACAAGCTGTCTCAACCGCTTCTGCCCAAAAGTGCTTCGACGTCTTGTATTCATCAAGCATCGTTCTTGCCATTTCGATGAGCATCCGGTTCTTCCTTTCAACAACTCCATTTTGTTGAGGTGTGTACGTAGCCGAGAACTTGTGTGAAATCCCTTCTTCGTCAAGAAAGGTGTCCACATTTGCGTTCTTGAACTCCGTTACGTTGTCACTCCGAACCTTCTTGATCTTCACGTCAAACTGATTTTGGGCCTTCCTAGCGAAGTTTCTGAAGATCTTCTGGACCTGCGACTTGTCATTAAGAAAGAACACCCACGTAAATCTTGAAAAATCATCAACTATAACTACACCAAAAGAATTTCCACCGAGACTCTTGTAGGCGTTGGGACCAAAAAGATCCATGTGAAGTAGCTCGAGTGGCCTTCTTGTGGTCATGATGTTCTTCACGGGATGCCTTCCTCCAACCTGTTTACCTGCTTGACAAGTACTGCAAAGTCTATCCTTATCAAATATGACATCGTTAACTCCAAGGATATGATTTCCTTTAATAAGCTTGTCAAGGTTTCTCATGCCAACGTGACCTAGTCGTCTATGCCACAACCAACCTTTTGAGGATTTAGCAACAAAGCAAGTTTTAGGTTGTGCCTTTTTAGAGAAATCGACAATGTAAGATCACCTCTACGCATACCCGTAAAGACCATTTTATGATTGTCTCGACGAAATACTTGGCAATCTACCTCAGTAAATAGGACATTCAAACCGAAATCAGCAAGTCTAGATACTGAACATAAGTTGTAGCCGAGAGATTCAACGAGCATGACATTTTGAATGGAACAATCATGTGAGATGGCCACCTTACCAAGGCCAACCACTTTACCTTTGAATTATCACCAAAGGTGACATGTTTTCGAGGGCCGTCATTTTCAGCAAGCTCACGAAACATCTCTTCATCTCCGGTCATATGATCAGTACATCCACTATCAAGAACCCATTCCTTTCCTCCTGATTCATATCCCCGAAGATTTGCCATAAGACCAAAATGTCTCATTGCATCATCAAGATTGAAGTCACTATCATCATCATCATCATAGTATCCATGTTCATCATGATCTTGTGACTCATCATTTCCTAGAGAGGGTAATTCATTAGATAAATGATCATCAAAGTGGTCACTTTTATGAATTCTTATAGCTTCGAATATGATATCACTAATGATTCCAACATCTCCTTTAGCATGCTTAAGATTGGTAAGTTCAAATAGACAATTACCAAAACTAGGATCACTGGAGTTCATCTTACTCAAGGCAATAGATTTATGGAGAATTTCATCCAAAGTTTTCAAGGAATGATCGGGAAATCGTTCCTCAAAAAATTTCCATATAGTATAGGCACAATTAAGAGTAGGCAAACTAGCAATCAAATTTTTGGGAAATCCTCTAATGATGAGCTCAATAGTTCTAAGATTGCGAATCATGTCAATATCTTCATCTAGGGTAGGATGCAAAGGATCAATATGAGGTGCACAAGGGCTAGCAATATACTTGTTCAAATGATATTGATTGAAAATTACAAGCATCTCATTTTTCCACTCATGAAAATACTCTCCATCAAGAATAGGCACTCTATGTCTAAGACTCCCTAAGGTAGACACATCCATCTTCCTCCAATGGTGATTAAACCAAGGCAATGGAGACCAAAGCTCTGATACCACTTGTAGGACCTTGAAGTAGATGTGTCTAGAGGGGGGTGATTAGACACTTAGTGCTAAAGTTGCAATTTTTAGGCCTTTTTGGTTTGAGTGGAGTTTTAGGTACAATTTCAACATACACAATACATATCAAGCAAGCATGCAAAGAGTATATGAGCAACGGAATGTAAAGCATGCAACTTGCAAGAATGTAAGGGGAAGGGTTTGGAGAATTCAAACGCAATTGGAGACCCGGATGTTTTTCCCGTGGTTCGGATAGGTGGTGCTATCCTACATCCACGTTGATGGAGACTTCAACCCACGAAGGGTAACGGTTGCGCGAGTCCACAGAGGGCTCCACCCACGAAGGGTAACGGTTGCGCGAGTCCACGGAGGGCTCCACCCACGAAGGGTCCACGAAGAAGCAACCACCCATGAAGGGTCCACGGAGAAGCAACCTTGTCTATCCCACCATGGCCATCGCCCACGATGGACTTGCCTCACTAGCGGTATATCTTCACGAAGTAGGCGATCTCCTTGCCCTTACAAACTCCTTGGTTCAACTCCACAATCTTGTCGGAGGCTCCCAAGTAACACCTAGCCAATCTAGGAGACACCACTCTCCAAGAAGTAACAAATGGTGTGTTAATGATGAACTCCTTGCTCCTGTGCTTCAAATGATAGTCTCCCCAACACTCAACTCTCTCTCATAGGATTTGGATCTGGTGGAAAGAAGGTTTGAGTGGAAAGCAACTTGGGGAAAGCTAGAGATCAAGATTCATACGGTAGGAATGGAATATCTTGGCCTCAACACATGAGTAGGTAGTTCTCTCTCAGAAATAGGATGCTGGAAGTGTCGGCTTAGTCTGATGGCTCTCTCCACGAATGAAGAGGAGGTGGAGGGGTATATATAGCCTCCATACAAAATCCAACCGTTACACATAGTTTTCCAATCTCGGTGGGACCGAATCAACAAACTCGGTCGGACCGAAAAGGTAAACCTAGTGACCGTTAGAGATTCTCGGTGAGACTGACATGCAACTCGGTAGGACCGATATGGTTAGGGTTGGGCATAACGTAATCTCGGTGAGACCGATTACACAAACTCAGTGAGACCGAGTTTGGTAATAAGCTAACCAGAGAGTTGGTCAAGTAAACTCGGTGGGACCGATTTCCTCTTTCGGTGAGACCGAAAAGTTACAAAAAGGAAACACTGAATTTTCATTGCAATCTCGGTGGGACCGATCCGCTCTTTCGGTGAGACCGAAAAGTTATGAAAGGGAAACAGAGAGTTTGCAATCCCATCTCGGTGAGACCGAGATCCCTATCGGTAGAACCGAATTGCTAGGGTTTGGCAGTGGCTTATGACAAGTGAAACTCGGTGGCGCCGGATAGGAATAATCTGTAGGTCCGAGTTTGGCTTTGGGTTTAGGTCATATGTGGAAGTGGGAAAGTAGCTGAGGATTTTGGAGCATATCATTAAGCACATGAAGCAAGAGGCTCATTAAGTAACACCTCATCCCTCCTTGATAGTATTGGCTTTTCCTATGGACTCAATGTGATCTTGGATCACTAAAATGTAAAATGAAGAGTCTTGAGCTTGAAGCTTTAGCCAATCGTTTGTCCTTAGCATCTTGAAGGAGTTCCCACAACCTTTAGTCCATGCCACTCCATTGTTGAATTTATCTGAAACATGCTAGATAGAAATGTTAGTCCAACAAGAGATATGTTGTCATCAATTATCAAAACCACCTAGGGAGCACTTGTGCTTTCAACGCGCCCCCGAGAGGTTGGATTGAGGACAATGTATGGCACTGTGGCTGCTGCAGGTAGATCCGCCGCGTCGCGTTGGGAGCGAAAGGGGAGGGTGCGAGGCGTCGGTTGATCGATTGCAGTCCCTGATCGGTCGTGTTGCCGGCCCCACGATTCCTCGTACGTGAATCGTTAGATCTCTCCCAGTGTCTTCCTTCCAAGCCTGTCACCTCCCCTGCAAAAACAGAAAAAAAAACACCACCCTCGTACTTGCGCCTCCTAGGTCGGCTCGCAGCATGCCACGCGCCCGTCGCGATGCTATCACAATGCTTTGCAGGAGGGCCGCTCCGACGTGGTGGCCATTGTCGTAGAGCCTGGACTTGCAACAAGTTGTGTCTCCATCACAGCATCGCGTTCCTCCGTATGCACTAGCCCCTCACCCCCACGACGTTGATGCAAAAAGCTGGACATAGCTTTGCCGTCAACGGTTGTAGCTCTGCTATCCACGACCACAGGACCACCGTCAACAGTTGCAGCTTTGTCATCCTCGGTCACAGCACCACTAACAACGATTACTGCTCCGTCGTTGCTGTTTGCAGCACATCCGTCGATGGTTGCAACATCGCTCGATTGTCACTGTAATGCCGGTGATCGCCGTTTGTTGAGATCCCAGCACCATCGTGCATCCGTTGTAGCTCCTCGCATCGTTGGTTGCAACATCAGCCATCTCATGTGTGCACGCCTATTGGCAGGTTCGTTAGCGCAAGACTCGCACCACTGACCAATAAATTTTGTCCTGAGTAAAGAAACCCGAAGTTGGACCACATTTCTGATACAGGTGCAGATATCTGGGCTATCAAATAAATACATCATTATAACTATAGTTCACGAAGGATATACTTTTTTTGAGTTGCCATCATGTTGATTGATATTGTAAAAATATATGGTTTTTCTATAAAAAACTTAGTCGAACTTAGAAATCCTCGGGTTACACTAAACGTACACGGCTTATATTTAAAACTAGGGCGGGTGGTGGGCGTAGTTTTTACCTTAAAATTTCACTCTAGACTTACCAGATTTATATTTGGTCAAAACCTGTCTGAATCTTATTCTAGAAATAACTTGTCTGAATCCAATGGAATTTAGCTGAGATAGCTCCCAAATATTTTCCTCAAAATCCCAAAATACCGGTGACGTCCATATAGGATTTTCGAGCCATACTTATCAGATATATTTGGAATTTCCTATTTTTCAGGGAGGCCCGAATTAAGTTTGAATAAACCTCTTGGGGCATATTCATAAGAGAGATATTTATACATGCAATAGCCTGCATCTTCTCAAAAACTGTAATAGCCTGAAAAGTAGGGCCAGGAACGGATTCTATTTCTGAGATTGTAAAAATAAAGATAAAAATGAGTATGAGAAAATTAATAGTATTAAGTTCATAAGGAATAACAAAACCTTAACTGGAGATTTTAGTTCCACAAGATTTAATATGAATTAATATAAATTGGAAGTAGCAATTGAGTTCGATTTACCCATCCAACTACATCATATAATTTTAGAACTAGGCATATTAAAATAATATGCATATATGATTTTTCCTACAATATTTAGATTTAGATTTCTATTGTTTGGAGACATTTTATTTTTCAGTCATCAGTAGTAAATGAATTCAAAATTTATTTACTACTCCCTCCGTTTTTATTTACTCTGCATATTAGAGTTGACTGAAGTCAAACTTCATAAAGTTTGACCAAGTTTATAGAAAACAATATAGACATTTATCATAATAAATCTATGCGATGTGAAAGTACATTTAATAATAAATCTAATGTTGTTGATTTGTTATTGTATATCTTAATATTTTTGTATATAAAACTTGGTCAAAGTTTGTAAAGATTGACTTTGACCAAAGCTAATATGTGAACTAAATAAAAATGGAGGGAGTATTATTTTTGTTTTCTAATTTTGTTGGCACTGACTTGACCCAAGGACGTTGTATACAAGAGGACGTTGGACATAAAATTAACTTAGCACCACCATCAAATTCACAACTTGACCATTGTATATGGGAGATTGTTGGACATAACCACACCATAAAAACATTCACAGATTTGTAACTCGGAAGCACGAACTAAACCATTTCTAGGTTATTAAAATGGAACAGTTCACCCATATAAACAAGGAAGCCTGAAACTGCCACCTGAGCTTGAAGTGTTCAACAGATCCAAGGCATGTTTGGGAGCTTGCAGTTCTAGGGGCAGAACAATGACACAGATGAAGACAAAGCATTCTATAGGTGGGTCATCATCGGAGATGGGAGGCGGAACAAGCGGTGACTCCTTGCCAACGGATGGTGGACGACATCAAGTGGGGCGATGGTTGACTGTAGAACAATGATGCACAAGGAGGGGGTGTATCGGTAAAGTTGCATTTAGTACCCATGTGTGGTTTTGGTAACTAATGGCAATTCCTATGGACATGCTTGTCATTGATATGCATTTGAAGTAAAAATCCAAAGGAAATGCATGAAAATTATTGTGTGGATTGATGAAAGCCATCAAGATAAAGACATCATTAAGTGTTGGTAATGATTGGAAATTCCTATGGAACAACCATTGTATTGAGATATGTTACATATGTGATGCATGAAGGAGATTGGATCAAGTTGGAATGAATTCCATCAAGACCAAGATATGCATTAAGATCACTGAGTTCTAGTGATGAATATATTATAAGCAAAGAAATAGACTCCGAAGTATCAAGCTTAAGTTATGTGGTTGAATCAATAATCAAGATGTAGTCCATGTGATGTGCAAGAAGTGACCAAGATGGCATTTATTGAAGGAACTCAACGACATGCTTAGGCTTATGAGTTCAGTCATGATGGATCAAGATCTTGAGAGAATGATTTAAGAGCGGAATTGTATATATGTCTTGAAGATGAGATTATGATGAACTCATATGTTGAGTGATGGTTGATCAAGTTATGAAGGAAGTAATTCAAGTGAAGTATCCTAAATCGAAGACGTCAATTGATTGGGAGTTACGGTGCAATTTGTCACACCTACATGGTGTTGTTCACACCACACATGGTTTCAGGCTTCCTTGTGCGACAAGGGATCTTAAAATGGACCATATCTATACTAGTGTGTGCTTGCTACTCTGTTGAACTTCAAATTAGCCGTTCATCGCATATCGCTTTTCGATTTTCTGTTGTGATTTCAACGTGGACTGCATGAACATTTTCTTTTTCATGGACATGAACAAATGTGGATTTTAAACAAGTTACTCTCGCCTCAACGTTTCTTGTCCTGAACTAGGAAAATGGGAGAGTATTCAAAAAGAAATTGTTGAGTTGCACACATATGTGCCCAAACAGACTTGTCACACACATATATACTGATGCTTTCATCGTAGAAGACAACAAATCTAAAATTTGTGTTTGGCAAAGATAGATTGTAAAGAATATCCGGTTCACTCAAAGTAAGGAAGAAACTGAAAATTTTGACCATCGTCAGCTCAGGTCACAGTTTGTTGCCGAGAATGTAAGCATTTCTTCAGTATTTTAAAAAAACAGGTCAAGTGTGAAGATAATTTTGTGCTGTGATTGAAGAAAATCAGGTCACGAAGTTGCCTGTTGAAATGATGTTGTATGAATCCAAGTGTTTGGCTGTCTATATCCAAACAATGTCACATACAACTCTTTTGACGCAGCGTCCTTCAAATTCAGCGATACACTCCATTGATCCTACAGTGCACCCTTGAATTCAAAATAGATTTGAATAAAATTTAAATTTGGTCAGAGATGATTTGAACCTAGTAAAATTCTAGACGACTTTTGGAATTTCTGAATTTTGAATCTATTGGGCGATACCTGTCATCAGATAGTTATACACGTGTTGCCTGCGACATGGGGCCAGGAACGAATATTTTTGGGAGTGCCTAGGACTCATCTAGATGAGATATAATTTGGTCTCATTCACCTGAAAACAAAAACAGATAGAAATAGTACTACAAACCACGTCAGCACACACGCATCTTATAGTATCAATTCAATGGCTATAAAAGTGAATGAGACATAATTAAAACTCAGCTAGATAAGTTCTAGCAAAGCCGAATATTTTTTTGTTGGAATCATGATCGAACTTCCTTGTTGACAGCCAACACGTCACGCAGCAGCCAGCCCGGTTCCCGCCAGCGTGTCATGAGCCCTCGCTGCCGTCCGATCGTGGAAACCAACGGCCCAGATGGACTCCCACGCGTGTCACCGCGCTCCCGAGGGACAGACCGCGTCGGAAGCAGCCTCCGATTTCTCCACGCCACGCCGTCGCTGTACGTAGGCATCTCTTCGCGCCATAAATAGCAGCCGCACCACGTCCTCGTCCTGCTACGTACTTGCAGTTAGCTTCGAAAAAGAGATCGATCGATCGCCGGCGCCATGGCTCGGGCGACGAAGTTGCACGGGCTACTGCTCGCGGTGCTGCTCCTCGCGGCCACGGCGGCTCCCCCGGCCGCGGCGGCGGCGGCGAAGGAGAAGGGCTCCGGCAACGGCAACGGCAACGGCGGGCCGGTGATCGGCATCGACCTGGGCACGACCTACTCGTGCGTGGCCGTGTACCGGAACGGGCGCGTGGAGATCATCGCCAACGACCAGGGCAACCGCATCACCCCCTCCTGGGTCGCCTTCACCGACTCCGGCGAGCGCCTCATCGGCGAGGCCGCCAAGAACCAGGCCGCCGCCAACCCGCTCCGCACCGTCTACGACGCCAAGCGACTCATCGGCAGGCAGTTCGTCGACGCCGAGGTGCAGCGGGACATGAAGCTGCTGCCGTTCAAGGTGGTGGACAAGAACGGCAAGCCGCACCTCGAGGTGGAGGTCAAGGCCGGCGACGTGCGGACGCTCAGCCCGGAGGAGGTGAGCGCCATGGTGCTCACCAGGATGAAGGAGACGGCTGAGGCGTATCTCGGCGAGAAGGTCCGGGACGCCGTCATCACCATCCCGGCCTACTTCAACGACGCGCAGCGCCAGGCCACCAAGGACGCCGGCGCCATCGCCGGCCTCAACGTCGTCCGCCTCATCAACGAGCCCACCGCCGCCGCCATCGCCTACGGCCTCGACAAGGTGGCCGACGGGAAGGAGCGGAACGTGCTCGTGTTCGACCTCGGCGGCGGCACCTTCGACGTCAGCGTGCTCGCGCTCGACGGCGGCGTCTTCGAGGTCCTTGCCACCAACGGCGACACCCATCTCGGAGGCGAGGACTTCGACCAGCGCGTCATGGACCACTTCATCCGGCTCGTCAAGCGGAAGCACGGCGTCGACATCTCCGGCGACGCGCACGCTCTCGGCAAGCTTCGCCGCGAGTGCGAGCGCGCCAAGCGGGCGCTCAGCACCCAGCTCCAGGTCCGCGTGGAGGTCGAGTCGCTGGCCGACGGTGTCGACTTGTCGGAGCCGCTCACCCGGGCCCGCTTCGAGGAGCTCAACGCCGACCTCTTCCGCAAGGTCATGGCGCCCGTGAAGAAGGCCATGGCGGACGCCGGGCTGGCCAAGGGCGACGTCGACGAGGTGGTGCTGGTCGGCGGCAGCACCAGGATCCCCAAGGTGCAGCAGCTCCTCCGCGACTACTTCAGCGGCAAGGAACCCCACAAGGGCGTCAACCCCGACGAGGCCGTGGCCTACGGCGCGGCGGTGCAGGGCGGCATCGTGCGCGGCGATGCCAAGGAGGTTGTGGTGCTGGATGTGACGCCGCTGACGCTCGGCATCGAGACGGCTGGCGGCGTGATGGCGAGCGTGATCCCCCGGAACACGCCGATCCCGACCAAGAGAACCAAGATGTTCACCACGTACCAGGACAGGCAGACGACGGTGGCCATCACGGTGTTCGAGGGCGAGCGGAGCATGACAAAGGACAACCGGCTGCTGGGCAAGTTCGACCTCACCGGGATCGCGCCGGCGCCGAGGGGCACGCCGCAGATCGAGGTGACCTTGGAGGTGGACGTGAACGGCATCCTGCACGTGGGGGCGGCGGACAAGGGCACGGGCAGGTCGGAGAAGATCGAGATCAGCAGCGCCGGCCGTAGCATCTCGCAGGAGGAGATCGAGCGCATGGTGCAAGAGGCGGAGGAGTTCGCGGAGGAGGACAGGAAGGTGAGGGACAGGGTGGACGCGCGGAACAAGCTGGAGGCGTACGTTTACAGCACCCGGACGACGGCCGACGGCGAGCTGGGGGCCAAGATGGACGGCGACGACAGGGAGAGGGTCAGGGAGGCGGTAAGGGAGGCCGGCGAGTGGCTCGAGGCCAATCCGGACGCCGACCAGTACGACTACGCGGAGAAGCTCAAGGAGCTGGAGGATGTGTGCAGCCCCGCCTTCGCCGCTGCCTACCGGAACGCCGGGGGTGGCCATGACGGCGCCGCCGAGGAGGACGATGACCACGACGAGCTCTAAGATTTTACTAGGAGTTGCTGTTCATAGCTTAGTACGATTATTATGATTGAAATACGTACCGACTGACCAACACCCAAAGTCATAAATCTACATCGTGCATTGTTTGGCAAGAAAGATAACATAGTTCATTGTTTATATATTGTCGATTTTCCAAAAATTCTGATATTAATTTCCACGCGGTGGCTATATGTAAGTTGACTGAATTTTCATATTGGGTTAAGTTGACTGAATTTTCATATTTGGTAAGTCGATTTCATGGGGAGAGGAATTGTTGGAGGAAGAAAGCTGGAGGTAGAAGAATGAAGGTCGGTCGTTGGATCTTTATTTAGTCCAATGGCGGGTGGTGGCACAATAAGAGATGTAATAGTATATTGACAACATAGTATATTCTAATTTCGAAAAAAAAAGTTCCAGATGAAAAGGGTGTGGTTCGTTCGACAAATTTCTACCTCTATATCTATACCTGCAAGAAATTTCTCAAGAGAAATTGCCTGCCCAGCAGGAGACATGACGATGGCGCAATAACAGATGTATATTGACAAACATGAGTTCATATGTTTCTGGCCAAACTGTTGATGTGCAGCCCAAACACACAAAAAGAGCATAAACTGTACGAAATGATATTACAAGATGTCTACACTGGGATAACTTCTGACTTTCGGCAACTATGTAATTGATGAGGTTGGTAAGACAACTCATCTAATCCAGCTAATCGAGCTCGTTATGTTTTTTTTACAGTCCTAGTTGTAGAACGAGGCATCAACGTATATTGGATTCATTGTGCCATATCAGTTTGCCGGCTTCAGGAACGGCCAGGCTGAGGAGCACAGGTTCGGTGCAGTATATATTCCCATGCCCATCCTTAATCTGGAGGTCAGCATGGTGCTTGACAAGCAGTTTGGCGATGTCTTCCTTCTCGCGGCTGAAAGAGAGAAGCAAGGTTCAGTTCACATAGCTCAAGGGTCTCGAAAGGCAGCCCTATGATACGATAAACCAAACGGATCTAAGGATATGTACTAACTACTCTACCTGACAAGTTAAGCTAGTAGTATATCAATATGACAGAACCTGGCAAGCTCAAACTTGCCGAGAGTGTAATGGGTATAGCAAACGTTTGCCCATTTGGTGCAGTTTGTGATGCAAACCTACTAAAAATACTTGGTTCAGAATTACCACCGGCTTCTTTTGCTCAAATACACTCACCCAATGAGTGTGGGGCACAGAAAAAAATCAGATAGCTGAGCATTTGAACTGACAAGAATCTCGACAGTATCTAGGTGACCATGGTCCATAGCCAAGTGCAAAGGAGTTCTCCTTTTGCTATCTGAAACCAAATTATGTTTAAATGACTCATGCTCCATAAAGAAGAGAAAGATGAATGTTCTACAAACACAAACCTCTGATGTTGATTTCTACTCCAGCAGCCACATGCTTTTTAAGTTCTTCAACTGGTCCTTGCCTTGCAGAAACATGGATGCCAGCAATTTCTCTGCGGGTACAAATAAGTTAATTGTAATCGTAGAAACAATAATTCAGGTGAAGTACTAAATGGATGAAATAAATAATTAAAGCTTGTTAGCACCATGATGGAGATAACTAGTTGCATACCAAATAATGAATCACCTCACTTTTATTTGCTATGTTCTAGCAGTTAGCAAAAGAAACAAAAAGAAATATATTATACGGCATTAGGTGAACTTGGCTACACATCATCAAGGAAACATTAATGCAGAGGGAGGAGGTTTAAGGTGTCCTTGTTGTAAACATACTTACAATTCATTCGTTTTGGATACAGATCTCAGTCCGGACAGTAAATGAGTAGGTTGCGGCATAAGCCAGTGCGGACGGGGAAGTCGGCACCGGTGTTGTAAACCGGCACGGACGGGAGAATCGACCGCGACGCTGTAAGCCAGCGCAAACGCGCGAGTCGGCCACAGGCACGGATAGATGTAAACCGAGTAGCGGGGGCGGCGACTTGCACGTGTATCCATCGAGCAACATGACACGGAAGAAAGCCAGTGTAAAATTATGCTGGCGCGCGCTCCATATCCGTGGCATAACTATACCAAGGTCATGGATAATTATCATGCATAAAAAAATATTGCAGAACAAAGTAACTGTTTTCACAAATTAATATGTGCTGTTAAAACAGACTGGACGAATATCACCTGATGTTTGAACAAGAGATGATCTGGTCATGTCGCCTTAAACAGTAAGCCATTGTCCTGGTTTTTTTTTTTGGAGAAAAGACGACCTGTATACTCTACCAAAGATATGCTGGAAATGGCAACTAACTTTTATAAGAACCTTTTTGGGTTTGAACCTAAACCTAACATTCACCTGGATGACCATTTTTGGTCTGAAGAGGAACGAGTGACTGTAGCTGAGAATGAGATATTAGAAAGGCCTTTTTCATAAGAAGAAATTAAGGAAGCCATTATGGGCTCATATGGAAATGGTGCCCCTGGGCCTGATGGTTTGTCCTTTATATTTTACCAACATTTTTGGGAAATAATTAAAGGAGACTTTATGGCACTTGTGAGGGATTTTGAGAGAGGGTCTCTGGATATCCAGAGGTTAAATTACTCTATAGTCACTCTCATTCCTAAAGAACCAGATGCTAAGAATATGAAAAAAATTCGGCCTATTTGTTTGAGCAACTGCTCTGTGAAGATTTTTAGCAAAGCCATGACAAATAGGGTTTCCCCTATAGGACATAGGCTGTTGGCCCCATGCCAGTCTGCTTTTGTGAGAGGTAGATTTATACTCGAAAGTGTAGTGACTGCTCATGAGGCTATTCACGAAGTTCATAAATCTAAAGAACCTAGGATTGTTCTCAAGTTAGATTATGAAAAAGCGTATGATCGTGTCAACTGGGACTTCCTAGTGGAAATGTTAACTTCGAGAGGCTTTGGCCCTAAGTGGATTAGGTGGAACTTGTCAATTCTTAAACAAAGCTCTTTTTGTGTTAAAATTAACGATGTTCTAGGTCCTTATTTTGCGGGGGGGAAAGGGCTGAAACAAGGAGACCCTAGTTCCCGTATGCTATTCAATTTGGTGGAAAATGTATTCTCTCGAATGCTGATGAAGGCGGTCAATAACAATATAATATCTAGGATTGTTCCCCATATTATCCCGCATGGTCTTATCTGCTTGCAGTATGCAGATGACACGATATTGTTTCTCGACCCGAAAACTGAGTATGTAAAAAAACTTAAAATGGTTGCTTGCTTGTTTTGAAAACCTTTCTGGGTTGAAAATCAATTATGATAAGTGTGAAGTAGTGCCAATTAATATGAATACTGATGAGGCTAAACTATTATCCCAAATTTTCTGCTGTAAGATGGGAGATTTCCCTCTCAAATACTTGGGGGTTCCTCTCCACTACCTTAAACTAAGAAGGGAGGATATCCAGTACATTATAGATAAAATCATCAAAAGGATTTGTGGTTGGAAGGAGAGGTTACTCAGTTATGAGGCGAAACTTGTACTGCTTAAAGCATGTATCACTAGCATTCCGATGTACTTGATGTCTGTGATAAAATTTCCTAAATGGGCTATAAATGCTATCACATCTCAGATGGCTCACTTCTTTTGGGGTGACCAGGGAGATGAGCACAAATATCATCTTGCTAAATGGGGGATGATTTCTCAGAAAAAAGAGTTTGGGGGCTTGGGGATTCCCAACTTAAGAGAGTTCAACATGGCCTTGCTAGCCTCTTGGGCAAAAAGATACTTCATAAACCATGATAATGATTGGGGGAGACTAGTTGATCATAAATATAGAACTTGTTCGAAATATGCCCTAGAGGCAATAATAAAAGCATTATTATTATATTTCCTTGTTCATGATAATTGTCTTTTATTCATGCTATAATTGTGTTATCCGGAAATCGTAATACATGTGTGAATTCATAGACACCAACATGTCCCTAGTAAGCCTCTAGTTGACTAGCTCGTTGATCAACAGATAGTCATGGTTTCCTGACTATGGACATTGGATGTCATTGATAACGAGATCACATCATTAGGAGAATGATGTGATGGACAAGACCCAATCCTAAACATAGCACAAGATCGTATAGTTCGTTTGCTAGAGTTTTTCCAATGTCAAGTATCTTTTCCTTAGACCATGAGATCGTGTAACTCCCGGATACCGTAGGGGTGCTTTGGATGTGCCAAACATCACAACATAACTTGGTGACTATAAAGGTACGTTACAGGTATCTCCGAGAGTGTCTGTTGGGTTGGCACGAATCGAGACTGGGATTTGTCACTCCGTATGACGGAGAGGTATCTCTGGGCCCACTCGGTAATGCATCATCATAATGAGCTCAAAGTGACCAAGTGTCTGGTCACGGGATCATGCATTACGATACGAGTAAAGTGACTTGCCGGTAACGAGATTGAACGAGGTATTGGGATACCGACGATCGAATCTCGGGCAAGTAACGTACCGATTGACAAAGGGAATTGTATACGGGGTTGCTTGAATCCTCGACATCGTGGTTCATCCGATGAGATCATCGAGGAGCATGTGGGAGCCAACATGGGTATCCAGATCCCGCTGTTGGTTATTGACCGGAGAGCCGTCTCGGTCATGTCTACATGTCTCCCAAACCCGTAGGGTCTACACACTTAAGGTTCGGTGATGCTAGGGTTGTAGAGATATGAATATGCAGTAACCCAAAAGTTTTTCGGAGTCCCGGATGAGATCCTGGACGTCACGAGGAGTTCTGGAATGGTCCGGAGGTGAAGAATTATATATAGGAAGTGCAGTTTCGGCCATCGGGAGAGTTTCGAGGTCACCGGTATTGTACCGGGACCACCGAAAGGGTCCCGGGGGTCCACCAGGTGGGGTCACCCATCCCGGAGGGCCCCATGGGCCAAAGTGGGGAGGGGAACCAGCCCATAGTGGGCTGGTGCGCCCCCTAGGCCCACTCCATGCGCCTAGGGTTGGAACCCTAGGGGTGGGGGGGCGCCCCACCTTGCCTTGGGGGCTACTCCACCCTTGGCCGCCGCCCCCCCTAGGAGATCCCATATCCTAGGGCCGGCGCCCCCCTAGGGGAGCCTATATAAAGGGGGGGAGGGAAGGGGCAGCCATACCTTGAGTCTTGGCGCCTCCTTCTCCCCTGCTACACCTCTCTCTCTCGCAGTATACGGCGAAGCCCTGATGCTGTGCCGCCCTGCATCCACCACCACGCCGTCGTGCTGCTGGATCTTCATCAACCTCTCCTCCCCCCTTGCTGGATCAAGAAGGAGGAGACGTCATGCTGACCGTACGTGTGTTGAACACGGAGGTGCCGTCCGTTCGGCGCTAGGATCTCCGGTGATTTGGATCACGTCGAGTACGTCTTCCTCATCCCCGTTCTTTGAACGCTTCCGCGCGTGATCTACAAAGGTATGTAGATGCAATCCGATCACTCGTTGCTAGATGAACTCATAGATGTATCTTGGTGAAACCGTAGGAAAATTTTTGTTTTCTGCAACGTTCCCCAACAGTGGCATCATGAGCTAGGTCTATGCGTAGTTCTCCTTGCACGAGTAGAACACAATTTGTTGTGGGCGTAGATGTTGTCAACTTTCTTGCCGCTACTAGTCTTATCTTGCTTCAGCGGTATTGTGGGATGAAGCGTCCCGGACCGACCTTACACGTACGCTTACGTGAGACTGGTTCCACCGACTGACATGCACTAGTTGCATAAGGTGGCTAGCGGGTGTCTGTCTCTCCCACTTTAGTTGGAGCGGATTCGATGAAAAGGGTCCTTATGAAGGGTAAATAGAAGTTGACAAATCACGTTGTGGCTATTACGTAGGTAAGAAAACGTTCTTGCTAGAACCCTTTTGCAGCGACGTAAAACTTGCAACAACAATTAGAGGACGTCTAACTTGTTTTTGCCGCAAGTGATTTGTGATGTGATATGGCCAAAGTTGTGATGAATGATGAATGATATATATGTGATGTATGAGATCATGTTCTTGTAATAGGAATCACGACTTGCATGTCAATGAGTATGACAACCGGCAGGAGCCATAGGAGTTGTCTTTATTTTTTGTATGACCTGCGTGTCATTGAGAAACGCCATGTAAATTACTTTACTTTATTGCTAAGCGCGTTAGCCATAGTAGTAGAAGTAATAGTTGGAGAGCAACTTCATGGAGACACGATGATGGAGATCATGGTGTCATGCCGGTGACAAGATGATCATGGAGCCCCAAGATGGAGATCAAAGGAGCTATGTGATATTGGCCATATCATGTCACTATTATTATTTGATTGCATGTGATGTTTATCATGTTTTTGCATCTTGTTTACTTAGAACGGCGGTAGTAAATAAGATGATCCCTCATAATAATTTCAAGAAAGTGTTCCCCCTAACTGTGCACCGTTGCGACAGTTCGTTGTTTCGAAGCACCACGTGATGATCGGATGTGATAGATTCCAACATTCACATACAACGGGTGTAAGACAGATTTACACACGCGAAACACTTAGGTTGACTTGACGAGCCTAGCATGTACAAACATGGCCTAGGAATACAGAAGACCGAAAGGTCGAGCATGAGTCGTATAGAAGATACGATCAACATGAAGATGTTCACCGATGTTGACTAGTCCGTCTCACGTGATGATCGGACACGGCCTAGTTAACTTGGATCATGTTATACTTAGATGACTGGAGGGATGTCCATCTAAGTGGGAGTTCATTGAATAATTTGATTAGATGAACTTAATTGTCATGAAATTAGTCTAAAATCTTTACAATATGTCTTGTAGATCAAATGGCCAACGTTGTCCTCAACTTCAACGCGTTCCTAGAGAAAACCAAGCCGAAAGATGATGGCAGCAACTATACGGACTGGGTCCGGAACCTAAGGATCATCCTCATAGCTGCCAAGAAAGATTATGTCCTAGAAGCACCGCTAGGTGACCCACCCGTCCCACAGAACCAAGACGTTATGAACGCTTGGCAGACACGTGCTGATGATTACTCCCTCGTTTAGTGCGGCATGCTTTACAGCTTAGAACCGGGGCTCCAAAAGCGTTTTGAGCGACACGGAGCATATGAGATGTTCGAAGAGCTGAAAATGGTTTTCCAAGCTCATGCCCGGGTCGAGAGATATGAAGTCTCTGACAAGTTCTTCAGCTGTAAGATGGAGGAAAATAGTTCTGTCAGTGAGCACATACTCACTATGTCTGGGTTACATAACCGCTTGACTCAGCTGGGAGTTAATCTCCCGGATGACGCGGTCATTGACAGAATCTTCCAGTCGCTCCCACCAAGCTACAAGAGCTTTGTGATGAACTTCAATATGCAAGGGATGGAAAAGACCATTCCTGAAGTATTTGCAATGCTGAAATCAGCAGAGGTAGAAGTCAAAAAGGACCATCAAGTGTTGATGGTGAATAAAACCACTAAGTTTAAGAAAGGCAAGGGTAAGAAGAACTTCAACAAGGACGGCAAGGGAGTTGCCGCGCCTGGTAAGTAAGCTGCCGGGAAGAAGCCAAAGAATGGACCCAAGCCCGAGACTGAGTGTTTTTATTGCAAGGGAAGTGGTCACTGGAAGCGGAACTGCCCCAAATACTTAGCGGACAAGAAGGCCGGCAAAACGAAAGGTATATGTGATATACATGTAATTGATGTGTACCTTACCAATACTCGTAGTAGCTCCTGGGTATTTGATACCGGTGCAGTTGCTCACATTTGTAACTCAAAGCAGGAGCTGCAGAATAAGCGAAGATTGGCGAAGGACGAGGTGACGATGCGCGTCGGGAATGGTTCCAAGGTCGATGTGATCGCCGTCGGCACGCTACCTCTACATTTACCTACGGGATTAGTTTTGAACCTCAATAGTTGTTATTTAGTGCCAAGTTTGAGCATGAACATTGTATCAGGATCTCGTTTAATAAGAGATGGCTACTCATTTAAATCCAAGAATAATGGTTGTTCTATTTATATGAGAGATATGTTTTATGGTCATGCTCCTATGGTGAATGGTTTATTCTTAATGAATCTCGAGCGTAATTGTGACGCCCCCGATTTAAACGTACACTAATCATACACGCAAACGTGTACGTTCAAGATCAGGGACTCACGGAAAGATATCACAACACAACTCTACAAATAAAATAAGTCATACAAGCATCATATTACAAGCCAGGGGCCTCGAAGGCTCGAATACAAGAGCTCGATCATAGACAAGACAGCGGAAGCAACAATATCTGAGTACAGACATAAGTTAAACAAGTCTGCCTTAAGAAGGCTAGGTCAAACTGGGATACAGATCGAAAGAGACGCAGGCCTCCTGCCTGGGATCCTCCTAACTACTCCTGGTCGTCGTCAGCGGGCATCACGTAGTAGTAGGCACCTCCGGTGTAGTAGGAGTCGTCGTCGAAGGTGGCGTCTGGCTCCTGGGCTCCAACATCTGGTTGCGACAACCAGGTACAAGGGATAGGGGGAAAAGAGGGAGAAAGCAACCGTGAGTACTCATCGAAAGTACTCGCAACCAAGGAGCTATACTACATATGTATGCATTGGTATCAAATGGAATAAGGGTATCATATGTGGACTGAACTGCAGAAAGCCGGAATAAGGGGGGGATAGCTAGTCCTTTCGAAGACTACGCTTCTGGCAGCCTCCGTCCTGCAGCATGTAGAAGAGAGTAGACTGAAGTCCTCCAAGTAGCATCGCGTAGCATAATCCTAACCGATGATCCTCCCCTCGTCGCCCTGTGAGAGAGCGATCACCGGCTGTATCTGGCACTTGGAAGGGTGGTTTTATTAAGTATCTGGTTCTAGTTGTCATAAGGTCAAGGTACAACTCCAAGTCGTCCTGTTACCGAAGATCACGGCTATTCGAATAGATTAACTTCCCTGCAAGGGTGCACCACATAACCCAACACGCTCGATCCCATTTGGCCGGACACACTTTTCTGGGTCATGCCCGGCCTTGGAAGATCAACACGTCGCAGCCCCACCTAGACCAACAGAGAGGTCAGCACGCCGGTCTAAACCTAAGTGCCCAGGGGTCTGGGCCCATCGCCCTTAGCACACCTGCACGTTGCGTGGGCGGCCGCAAGCAGACCTAGCCTAGTAGGCGTTCCAGTCCAATCCAGCGCGCGCCGCTCCGTTGCTGACGTCACGAAGGCTTCGGCTGATACCACGACGTCGAGTGCCCATAACTGTCCCCGCGTAGATGGTTAGTGTGTATAGGCCAGTAGCCAGACTCAGATCAAATACCAAGATCTCGTTAAACGTGTTAAGTATCTGCGAATGCCGACCAGGGCCAGGCCCACCTTTCTCCTAGGTGGTCTCAACCTGCCCTATCGCTCCGCCTCAAAGTAACCGTCGGGGGCCGTCGGGAACCCAGGCCCACCTCTACCGGGATGGAGCCACCTCCCCCTTCAGCCCCCATCTCCGAACAGTATCACAGGTAATGTAACTGTGTAAAGTATATCGTATATGCCCGTGATCACCTCCCGAAGTGATCACGGCCCAGTAGTATAGCATGGCAGACGGACAAGAGTGTAGGGCCACTGATGGAACACTAGCATCCTATACTAAGTAGTAGGATAGCAGGTAATGGTAACAACAGTAGTAGTAAGGACAGGCTATGCATCAGGCTAGGAATAACGGAAAGCAGTAACATGCTACACTACTCTAATGCAAGAAGTATAGAGAAAAGAGTAGGCGATATCTGGTGATCAAAGCAGCGGCGTCGGTCTCGGTGTCTAGCGGAAGAAGAGGGGGGAGAAACAATAAATACAATGCAAACAGATGCATAATGATGCATGACAAAGCAAAGCGTGGTGCTAGGCGTGCCCTAACGCGGTATGAGGTGATACCGGTGAAGGGGGGAAACATCCGGGAAAGTATCCCTGGCGTTTCGCGTTTTCGGGCAAAGGAGCCAGAGGGGGAAAGTTGCGAGTTGGATAGGTTAGGGATGCGTGGCGGACGAACAGGCTGCGTATCCGGGTTTGTCTCGTCATTCTGAGCAACTTTCATGTACAAAGTATTTTCATCCGGGTTACGGTTTATTTTATATTAATTTTAAAAGGTTTAAATCATTTTTTTGGATTTATTTAATTACTTAATTCTAACATTATCCAGAACAGTACATGCTGATGTCATCATGACATCAGCATGATGTCAGCAGTCAACAGAGGTGTTGACTGGGTCGCTGACGTGTGGGTCCCACATGTCATAGGTATAATAACCAAATTAACCTATTAATCAGTTTAATTAGTTAACTAGGTACCTAATGTTTAATTAGTTTAATTAAACATGATTAATTAAGTTAATTAATTTAGTTAATTAATTAATTAATTAACATTTTTATTTACTTATTACTAATTTATCTATTTTTAACTAATTATATATATTTTTATGAATCGTTTTCGTTTTGGGTCTAGCCCACCTGTCATTGGCACATGGGGGGTGGGGCCTAGCTGTCATAGGCCCAACGGCCTTAACGGGCGCTGGGTAGACGGGTTTCAGGCGCTGGGGCTGACGCCCATCCCGTTTGGGCGCGGTTGGGGAGCGGCGGCCACGATGGGGCGGACGGGGCTCCGGCGAGCCACCGAAGAGGCGGCGACTGGCGCTGGGGTGAAGGGCAACGGCCCTGTGGGCACTGACGGTCGCGGCCGCAGCCGGAGCAGGGCGGCGCGGGTAGCGGAGAGGGCCGTCGCGGCAGATGGCACACCGCAGCGGAGCAGCAGTAGCTGCAGGCAGTGGTGGCGAGGCGAGTTGCAGGGCGAGGGCGAGGCCAAGGCGGACAAGGCGCAGGAGGGGGAGAGGCGAAAGTGCGTCGCACGGGGAAGGAGCAACAGGGGCGGGGAGCGCCGTGGGACGACACGCAGCGGGCGCCGGTCAGGGACGCCGAGCGCGGTGGCTGCGCGGTGGCGCGGGCGGAGCCGCGCCGGAGCAGCAACGAGCATGGGGGAGGCGCACGAGGCTCGCGACAAGGAGGCCAGCGGAGCACGCGAGACGGCGCGTGCGGGGTAAGGCAGCAACGGCGCAGCGGGCGCTATGCACGGGGAGGCAACGGCGGAGGGAGAGCAGCGGCAAGGGTCGGCGCGCGGCCACGGGCGAGAG
>NC_041382.1:769921368-769922710 GCF_002162155.2 Triticum dicoccoides | reverse complement strand
GGAGGCCGGTTGGGCCTGCGGTCGAATGGGCCGGCCTGCTGGGCCGAAGCCCAGTGGGGGTCTTTCTCTTTCTTTCTTTTTTTGTTTTCTGTTTGTTTGTTTTTTTTCTTTTCTGTTTTAAGTCATTTAAAAGCATTTAGGCATTTTATAAAAATGTGTTTACTTCACCATAATTACCGATGCAATAATAGACATAGCCCGAACATTTTATTTTAATATTTGAAAACTTTTGTCGTTTGACTTAATTAGGATTTAAATTTGAAACGATTTTGAATTAACCCAAAATTAATTACAGTGACCGAGGTGACGTGTCACCATTAACGTGAGATCACTGTAGCGTGATTATCCGGGCGTTACAGTAATGCTACACATATTCATAGTGTGAATGTCAAAAGATGTAAGGTTGATAATGATAGTCCCACATACTTGTGGCACTGCCGCCTTGGTCACGTAGGTGTCAAACGCATAAAGAAGCTCCATACAGATGGACATTTAGAGTCTCTTGATTACGAATCATTTGACACGTGCGAACCATGCCTCATGGGTAAGATGACCAAGACTCCGTTCTCAGGAACAATGGAGCGAGCAACCAACCTATTGGAAATCATACATACTGATGTGTGCGGTCCAATGAGTGTTGAGGCTCATGGTGTCTATCGTTATGTTCTCACCCTCACTGATGACTTGAGTAGATATGGGTATATCTACTTAATGAAACACAAGTCTGAAACCTTTGAAAAGTTCAAGGAATTTCAGAGTGAGGTTGAGAATCAACGTGACAGAAAAATCAAGTTTTTGCGATCAGATCGTGGAGGAGAATACTTGAGTCACGAATTTGGTACACACTTAAGAAAATGTGGAATAGTTTCACAACTCACGCCGCCTGGAACACCTCAGCGTAATGGTGTGTCCGAACGTCGCAATCGCACTCTATTAGATATGGTGCGATCTATGATGTCTCTTACCGATTTACCGCTATCTTTTTGGGGCTATGCTTTAGAGACTGCCGCATTCACTTTAAATAGGGCTCCGTCGAAATCCGTTGAGACGACACCGTATAAATTATGGTTTGGGAAGAAGCCTAAGCTGTCATTTCTAAAAGTTTGGGGATGCGATGCTTATGTCAAGAAACTTCAACCTGAGTCCCTGCAGATTTTCAAGTACCAATCATGCAATCTTCGCATCATCGTTGATAGAGATCTTTCATCTTTGATGAGAGGCTTCCCGTACTCGTATCTTTGTATCTGCACCTCCATGGGTTCATAATGTACATCGTCGGGCAGGTAATCTGCAAGATTGCTATAACCGGGCACCATCCTCGGATCATTAGCGACATTGTGGC
>NC_041382.1:769920250-769921295 GCF_002162155.2 Triticum dicoccoides | reverse complement strand
GGGGGGGGGGGGCACGATTCCTTCGCTTGTTCGCCGAGCTGGGCAATTTCTTTGCCAGCTTGTCGTTCTTTCAGCCTTTGATCACTGACAGTACTTCCCGACCGCTCCGCTTCGGCAAATTCCTTTCCAATAATGCGCTCATAGTTTCCTTTCGGCGGAGACTTGGGTGGTTTTGTCAGGGCAGCCAGAGTGCGCTTCGCTTTGACCGGATCTACCTTCTCCTCTGGAAGTGGATGTCTCTTTGCTTTCAACCCTTGAAACCAGTCGTCCACTTCGGTTCGTGCGATCTCGGCGTTCTCCTCCGGGGTCCTCTCGTATGGTAACTTCTCTGGAGTCTTCAGAGAAGGACCGAATCTGTATGTCCTCCCGCCTCTGGCTGTACTGCTAGACGCCGGCCAAGCAGATGGAGCAGTTGTCTTCTTTACTTGCTTACCAGGTGGAGAAGAAGGACTACGACGCGCCGGAGCAGCCGGAGCGGCGGCAGGTCTCTTCCGCCCTTGCTGACAAGGCGGAGAAGGAGGAGGCTGGCTGCTCGGGCGCGTCGGCCCATGGATTTCTTCAATACTTTGACATTAGGAAACCTCTCTCGACCCCTCGGCGATCCTCGACCCCTCGAACCCTCGACGACCCTGGACCCCTCGACCCCTCGAACGCTCGACGACCCTAGACCCCCTCTCGACCCCCTCATGTCGAAGTTATCGGGTAGGGGGTATATCGACAACGACATACCCAATACAGGCATACATACATACATATCACATGCATCCATACATATATGAACAAAATTAATATCTACTAATTAACAACCTAAATAAAAAAACTAATACATATAGGAAGAAGAAGAAAAAATAGAGGAGAAGACTTCCTCTTCTTCCTCTCCTCTTCTTCTCCCTCTTCTTCTCCCTCTTCTTCCCCTTCTTCTCTCGACCCCCTAGACTAGTTCTCAACCCTCGACCCCCTAAACTAGTTCTCAACCCTCGACCCCCTAAACTAGTTCTCGACCCCCCCCCTCATATCGAAGTTATAAGGGAGGGGGTATATCGAC
>NC_041382.1:769910824-769918793 GCF_002162155.2 Triticum dicoccoides | reverse complement strand
TTAGTGCCATTAGTTTTCAAATTTGAAAACACTTTTTTAGTTTTTTTGTTTTCTTTGTTGCTTTATTTATTTTATTTTGTGATTAACTTTACTATAAAAATAGTTTTTTCCTGTTTTTTTGATTTGTATTTTGCATTATTTATTTTCTTTTGTTTTTTGCTTTAATTTTTAATTCTGTTTACTTTTAGGTTAGCAAAATTATAAACTTTCTGTTAGTGCCATTAGTTTTAGAAAATTTATAAACTTTCTGTTAATTAGTGCCATTAGTTTTCAAATTTGAATAGTAAAAATTTGAATTCTTCGAAAATTGTTTGAATCACAAGTTTGTGATTAACTTACTAAAATATGGGAATAGATGCGCTTATAGAGAAAATTCAACCTAAATTCCTAGTAAATTTCTATGAATTTCAGAGAAATTCACTATGAATTTAGGCTAAACTTTTCTCTATTAGGGCATCTATTTTCACTTTGAGAGGAGCTCAACAAGGCAGAGAGGGAAGGGCTTATAAACCGGTGTGAGCCCCCTTCGTTTGGCGAGGTGGGACTAAACTCTGCTCGCAACAAGGACCAACCCTTTAGTCCCGGTTTGTGGCACAAACTGGGACTAATGGTCATGGGCCAGGGGCGAGGAGCAAAATTATAAACTTTCTGTTAGTGCCATTAGTTTTAGAACGTTGAAAGTTGAAAGTTGGCATGGGCCAGGGACTAATGGTCATGGTATTACGAGGGCCGAACCATAAGACATGAAAGCATTTCCAATGAACTCTGAAAAATTTGAAAGTTGGCATGGTATCATAATTTCACCCACATAGCATGTGCATGTACAAAACGGACAATGGTAGCATGTTCGTGTGTTACAAAGTTGGCATGGTATCATCATAATAGTTGCGGGAGAAAGTCTTCACTTTTTCTTCGCTTGTGTCATTTGCTTATTGCGTCGTAACCATGGACAATCTTCATTGTTTATCAGGATGCTTGGGTCAGCCTTGACATTGAAGGGAGGAATTTCATGAAACTTTTCATAATCTTCAGACATGTCTGTCTTGCCGTCCACTCCCAGGATGTCCCTTTTTCCTGAAAGAACTATGTGGCGCTTTGGCTCATCGTATGATGTATTCGCTTCCTTATCTTTTCTTTTTCTCGGTTTGGTAGACATGTCCTTCACATATATAACATGTGCCACATCATTGGCTAGGACGAACGGTTCGTCAGTGTACCCAAGATTTTTCAGATCCACTGTTGTCATTCCGTACTGTGAGTCTACCTGTACCCCGCCGCCTAACAGATTGACCCATTTGCACTTAAACAAAGGGACCTTAAAATCAGGTCTATAGTCAAGTTCCCATATGTCCACTATGTAACCATAATATGTGTCCTTTCCACTCTCGGTTGCTGCATCAAAGCGGACACCGCTGTTTTGGTTGGTGCTCTTTTGATCTTGGGCGATCGTGTAAAATGTATTCCCATTTATCTCGTATCCTTTATAAGTCAATACAGTCAAAGATGGTCCCCTGGACAACAAGTACAACTCATCACAAACATTGTTGTCACCTCTGAGACGTGTTTCCAACCAACTGCTAAAAGTCCTGATGTGTTCACATGTAATCCAGTCGTCGCACTGCTCTGGGTGTTTGGAGCGCAGACTGTTCTTGTGTTCATCGACATACGGGGTCACCATGGTAGAGTTCTGTAGAACTGTGTAGTTTGCTTGAGACCAAGAATATCTGTCCCTGCATATTATTGAGTCTCTTCCAAGAGTGCCATTTCCAGTCAGTCTCCCCTCATACCGCGATTTAGGGAGACCTATCTTCTTAAGGCCAGGAATGAAGTCAACACAAAACCCGATAACATCCTCTGTTTGATGGCCCATGGAGATGCTTCCTTCTGGCCTAGCGCGGTTACGGACATATTTCTTTAGGACTCCCATGAACCTCTCAAAGGGGAACATATTGTGTAGAAATACGGGCCCCAGGATGACAATCTCGTCGACTAGATGAACTAGGACGTGCGTCATGATATTGAAGAAGGATGGTGGGAACACCAGCTCAAAACTGACAAGACATTGCGCCACATCACTCCTTAGCCTTGGTACGATTTCTGGATCGATCACCTTCTGAGAGATTGCATTGAGGAATGCACATAGCTTCACAATGGCTAATCGGACGTTTTCCGGTAGAATCCCCCTCAATGCAACTGGAAGCAGTTGCGTCATAATCACGTGGCAGTCATGAGACTTTAGGTTCTGAAACTTTTTCTCTTGCATATTTATTATTCCCTTTATATTCAACGAGAAGCCAGTCGTGACCTTCATACTGAGCAGGCATTCAAAGAAGATTTCTTTCTCTTCTTTCGTAAGAGCGTAGCTGGTAGGACCTTTATACTGCTTCGGAGGCATGCCGTCTTTTTCGTGCAAACGTTGCAGGTCCTCCCGTGCCTCAGGTGTATCTTTTGTCTTCCCATACACGCCCAAGAAGCCTAGCAGGTTCACACAAAGGTTCTTCGTCACGTGCATCACGTCGATTGAGGAGTGGACCTCTAGGTCTTTCCAGTAGGGTAGGTCCCAAAATATAGATTTCTTCTTCCACATGGGTGCGTGTCCCTCAGCGTCATTCGGAACAGCTAGTCCACCGGGACCCTTTCCAAAGATTACATAGTGTAAATCATTGACCATAGCAAGCACGTGATCACCGGTGCGCATGGCGGGCTTCTTCCGTTGATCTGCCTCGCCTTTGAAATGCTTGCCTTTCTTTTGACATTGATGGTTGGTCGGAAGAAATCGACGATGGCCCAGGTACACATTCTTCCTGCATTTGTCCAGGTATATACTTTCAGTGTCATCTAAACAATGCGTGCATGCGTGGTATCCTTTGTTTGTCTGTCTTGAAAGGTTACTAAGAGTAGGCTAATCGTTGATGGTCACCAACAGCAACGCCTTAAGGTTAAATTCGTCTTTTCTGTGCTCATCCCATGTACGTACACCGTTTCCATTCCACAGCTGTAAAAGTTCTTCAACTAATGGCCTTAGGTACACATCAATTTCGTTGCCGGGTTGCTTAGGGCCTTGGATGAGAACTGGCATCATAATGAACTTCCGCTTCATGCACATCCAAGGAGGAATGTTATACATACATAGAGTCACGGGTCAGGTGCTGTGATTGCTGCTCTGCTCCCCGAAAGGATTAATGCCATCCGCGCTTAAAGCAAACCATACATTCCTTGGGTCCTTTGCAAACTCATCCCAGTACTTTCTCTCGATTTTTCTCCACTGCGACCCGTCAGCGGGTGCTCTCAACTTCCCGTCTTTCTTTCGGTTCTCACTGTGCCATCGCATCAACTTGGCATGCTCTTCGTTTCTGAACAGACGTTTCAACCGTGGTATTATATGAGCATACCACATCACCTTCGCAGGAACCCTCTTCCTGGGGGGGCTCACCGTCAACATCACCAGGGTCATCTCGTCTGATCTTATACCGCAATGCACTGCATACTGGGCATGCGTTCAGATCCTTGTATGCACCGCGGTAGAGGATGCAGTCATTAGGGCATGCATGTATCTTCTCCACCTCCAATCCTAGAGGGCATACGACCTTCTTTGCTGCGTATGTACTGTCGGGCAATTCCTTATTCTTTGGAAGCTTCTTCTTCAATATTTTCAGTAGCTTCTCAATTCCTTTGTCAGCCACAGCATTCTCTGCCTTCCACTGCAGCAATTCCAGTACGGTACCGAGCTTTGTGTTGCCATCTTCGCAATTGTGGTATAACCCTTTTTTGTGATCCTCTAACATGCGATCGAACTTCAGCTTCTCCTTTTGACTTTTGCATTGCGTCCTTGCATCGACAATGACCCGGCGGAGATCATCATCATCGGGCACATCGTCTGGTTCCTCTTGATCTTCAGCAGCTTCACCCGTTGCAGCATCATTGGGCACATCGTCTGGTTCCTCTTGATCTTCACCAGCTCCCCCTGTTGCAGCATCACCGTATTCAGGGGGCACATAGTTGTCATCGTACTCTTCTTCTTCGCCGTCTTCCATCATAACCCCTATTTCTCCGTGCCTCGTCCAAACATTATAGTGTGGCATGAAACCCTTGTAAAGCAGGTGGGAGTGATGGATTTTCCGGTTAGAGTAAGACCTCGTATTCCCACATTCAGTGCATGGACAACACATAAAACCATTCTGCTTGTTTGCCTCAGCCGCATCGAGAAACTCATGCACGCCCTTAATGTACTCGCGGGTGTGTCTGTCACCGTACATCCATTGCCGGTTCATCTGCGTGCATTATATATAATTAAGTGTCCAAATTAATAGAAGTTCATCATCATATTAAAACCAAAGTGCATACATAGTTCTCATCTAACAACATATAGCTCTCAAGAGCATCTAATTAATTAAATCATACATTAAAACTATGTGAAACATTTCAATGCAAAAACAAATGTGATCATAATCGCAACCAAGGTAACAATTGATCCAACGGCATAATGATACCAAGCCTCGGTATGAATGGCATATTTTCTAATCTTTCTAATCTTCAAGCGCATTGCACCCATCTTGATCTTGTGATCATTGACGACATCCGCAACATGCAACTCCAATATCATCTTCTCCTCCTCAATTTTTTTTATTTTTCCTTCAATAAATTGTTTTCATCTTCAACTAAATTTAACCTCTCGACAATAGGGTCGGTTGGCATTTCCGATTCACATACATCCTACATAAATAAAATCTATGTCACGTTGGTCGGCATAATTTTCATAAACAATAAATGAACCAATAGTTATAAAGATAATATATATACCACATCCGAATCATAGACAGGACGAGGGCCGACGGGGGCGGATACCAAAACCATCGCACTATATAAGATGCAATAATAAAAGTAAGAAAATAATACAAGTATCTATGTAAACATACAAGTAAGAATATTTTTCCTTTCAGAAAGAAGATAAAATAAGAGGCTCACCACGGTGGTGTCGGCGATGACCTCGGCGCGGGTGATCGACGGCGATGAAGACGGGGACGGGGCGTGACGGGCCGCTAAACCTAGACAAATATTATGGAAAATGGAGTTTGGAGGTCGAGCTTGGAGAGGAGAAAGCTTAAGTAGTGTGGCTCGGGCATTCCAGCGAACACCTTGTGTGCATAGGAGGTGAGCTAGGGCACCACCAAGCCCTCTCCTCCTCGGCCAGAGAAAAACAGAGCACTGGGGTGCTCTGCTCGCGAGTGAGGGGTATATATAGGCACCTCATTGATCCCGGTTGGTGACATGAGCCGGGACTAAAGGGGAGCTTTTGGTTCCGGTTCAAGCCACCAACCGGGACCAATGGTGGTGGGCCAGGAGCAAGGCCCATTGGTCCCGGTTCATCCCACCAACCGGGACCAAAAGGTCCAGATGAATCGGGACCAATGGCCCACGTGGCCCGGCCAGCCCCCTGGGCTCACGAACCGGGACCAATGCCCACATTGGTCCCGGTTCTGGACTGAACCGGGACTAATGGGCTGACCCGGCCTGGACCAAAGCCCTGTTTTCTACTAGTGATCCGTGGTAAAAGTCAAGGAATTGTGTGGTTAAAAAGAATTATGGATAGGCTGGCTACGCGGTACAATTTAGAAATAGGATCTCCTACTCTGCTTGATGCTGACAAAAGACGGCTCATTCCTTTCTTGATTGTTAGTTGAACAGATATAAGCATTTCCTTCCTGGTTGTTGATATCATTTCGTGATAGAAGTTGGATATAAGCATATCTCCGACTATACTTTTATTTATGTAATACTAATAATTAGGCCTTGGTTATTGGATACAGGCGTTTGAACATCCATGTTCCGTGCCATTTTGGGCACGCGTTGGCGTTCAAAGAGTGCAGCCCTCATGGAAGACGCCTGGATTCACAAGCTGTAGCAAGTGGCAGCTGAGAGAGCTCCACGTTGCCAGCTTTAGTCCATTGGTGGGGCATCATATGTTATTTGTGCGTGAGGTGATGGGTCGAGCTCCAAAGCTGGAGACTGTTCTTTTGAAGGAAAATGAAGAACCATGCAAGAAGTGTAAGGCAATGGGTGCACTAGGTATGTTTCCAAGGAGCAAAGATGAGCAAGAGGCCATAGCCAAGCAACTTAGGGACAAGAGGATCGTCTCGTCGTCCTCGGCGGCGAAGATAGTTTTCAAAAGTATTGCTTCAACAGTGGTACTCTGAATATAAGAAGCCGAATGCAGGTGCAAGTAGTAAAACGAAAATGTAATAGACGCCAAGGCAAAGGCTTTTTAGCTGTTTGCTTAAAGGAGGAGAACTGGTATGTAATTTTTTGCTGTTGTGGCAGCTATTGTTCGTGGGGTTGTTCTATGCCGGTTGGTCGTTCCTTTCTTTCATCCTAGATATTTTGATTGGTCACCCTCTCTTTCTTTCTCCCTCTTCCTGGAAAACTCCTGTCAACTAGTGTGCACGACTTGCCCAACGTCATCGCCGTATCACTACTATTAAAGGGGAGTCTGTCTTCGTCATGATAACTGGACCTCCCCTCCCTCGTGCGTGATTGTCCGACCTCGTCCTCGCAAGATCTATGCATTGTTCATTCCACCTCCCCTTGGTTCGCCCCTCATTCCCCAAATCCCCCGGTTAATCTCAACTCTTAGTTCCTGCAAAACCGCATGCCCTATCGGGCCTCCAATGTCCATATTCTCGCGCCCGCCGTCTACTTGTGTCCCTCCGTCTCGCCTGCTGAGTCTTGACATAAGACGAGCTGCAACCACCTCCCCCGCAGCTTCAATCCCAGCTTGTGCCGCTGCGTCGCCTAGCCGTCACCCACCGCTACCAGGGTTCTGCGATGCAAGCAAAAGCTGAAGCACGGTTAGAAGCTGGATGGGACATGCCATCTTTGAAACTGACTGCTTGGTCTTGCAGCAAGCAATGTCCTCTACTTATGTAGATCGTACGCGGTCCCCTTAGTGTGCTATTTCGTGAAGCAAAATTCCAGCTAAGCCCACAAATTTCTGTCACATAGACTGTAAACAAGGCAGCGCATGTGCTAGCCTCCCATGATTGTTGGGGTCTTCCGAATGGCCAAGTTGTCTGGCATACGGTAACCTAACCGTGTTGTGACCGCCCGATTTGGTCGGTCCATCGTAATTGGAATGCTAGGTGTTCCAGATCAAAAAACATTTGAATACATTTGGGTGTTGAAGCTTGTTTACTCTACCTTGTCATTGGTACCAAAACACCTAGGTTTGTCCAAGTAGATTCCTGCCATGCACAATAATAATCAAGTTCCGTTAGAATGCACATGGAAATACATAAATCGGCAAAAAGGTCAGTGAAAAATCCATGTTCATCATAATTTATTTTGCGAGAAAACTTTCAATCTATTCATTTTCAATCATGGCAATACAACGAGTAAATTGCAAAAAAAAAACCCACCACAATTGGGGACCCTAATTCAAAAAATCACCATCATTCGATTTTTTTTCAAAAACCCACCACCATCGTGCTGGCATTTTTCAAAAAACACTGATAGGTTACTAAACACATGTTAACAACGTTTCTGACAGATGGGGCCCACTGTAAGTGATGACGTGGTAGCGAAATCTCACGGTGTTTGTTTTGTACCATAAGCTGCACAAGAGACCCACACGTCAGCCTCTACACTTGTTTCTTCTCCACCGGCGCTGGCAGGAAAGAGAAAATAGCACGTCCGCATCTGACTGGCACACCACCGGATTCAGCCACCGGCCGGCTCGCGAGTCTCCGCCTCTGCGATCTTCCTCCACCTCCTTCCTCTATGCTTCAACACGTCAGCAGCAGCAGCCATGGCCAGGCATGGGGGCGCGGGCGGCGGCGGTGGCCTCGGCCAGGCACGGAGGCGCGAGCAGCCACGCAAGAGCGCGAGCAGCTGCAGCGGCCACGGCCACGCACGGGGGCGCGAGCAACAGAACCGGCCGCGCCCAGGCGCGTGAGGTGCAACACTGGCCGCGCCC
>NC_041382.1:769904504-769910814 GCF_002162155.2 Triticum dicoccoides | reverse complement strand
GAGAAGCAGCACAAGCCACGCCCGGTCGCGTGAGCATCAGCAGCGCCATGCAAGGGAGCACGAGCTACCGCCAGCTCCAGAGCACGGGCGCGCCGCAGTGGTGGCCGGGGCGCGAGCTCCGCCCCTCACTCCGAACACCCCGTGGGCGCCCTGGTCCGGCGCCGACTCTCAGCCCACGGCCGCACCGCGTCGCACTCGGTCGCCCGGGGACCATTCCTGCACCGCGGCCGCCGGTGTTGTGCTCCTGCCACTGGCGAGCTGGGCGGCCGACAGCATGCCTGCTAGGTGTTCGATGAAATTACTTCAGAGTTCTAATGTCCGTCTCCTCACTCTGTTTGCCCATGCCATGTCGTCCTGACAATGGGACCTACTCGGCAGATTCAGCGTCAAACAACTCTAATCGATCAATCAGTGTTTTTTAAAAACTGTCAGCACAATGGTGGCGGATTTTTGAAAAAAAAAACCGAATGGTGGTGGCTTTCCGAATTAGTGTCCCCAATTGTGGTGGTTTTTTGCAATTTACTCCAATACAACACACCAGAAATAATAAATATTACATCTAGATCTGTAGACCACCTAGCAACGACTACAAGCACTGAAGCGAGCCGAAGGCGCGTCGCCGTCATCGCCCCTCCCTCGCCAGAGCCGGGCAAAACTTATTGTAGTAGACAGTCGGGAAGTCGTCGTGCTAAGGCCCATAGAACCAGCGCAACAGAACAACAACCACCGCTGATGAAGAATAGCGTAGACCGGAAGGATCCAACTTGAAGAAACACAAACGTAGACGAACTACAACCAGATCCGAGCAAATCCACCAAGGACAGATCCGCCGAAGACACATCTTCACACGCCCACCGACGATGCTAGACACACCATCGGAACGAGGGCTAGGCGGGAAGAACCTTATTCCATCTTCAGGGAGCCGCCGCCGCCGCCGTCTCGTCTTCCTGAGCAGGACACAAACCCTAACAAAATTCGAAAGAAACATCTAAAGACAAAGCCCTCCCGCCGGCAAGGGCCGGGATACACCGTGCCGCCATGGCCCTAAAGCCAACGAAGACGAGGCGGACTGGCGGCGGCGCCGGCGGGAGGCAGAGAAACCCTAAGCTTTTCTTATGTTCAACCATAATTTAGCCAACAATACCTCGAATAAGCTCCCTAGCAACCATGATGCCAACTCCTTCAGCTACCTCTTTCTTCAATGTAGGTGCATCTACTAACTATAAATGTGTTATAGGTCAAAGAGTGAAATCATTATTACATAAAGAACATTTGAGCAAACCAACACATTATTCTTCATATACAACCAATAATAATTGAAAACAAGTTCACCATCCCAAATCTTGCAGCTATGACTTCCTTTGCTAGCAAAACAACCAAGGTGAAAGTTCGTGCTGCACAGACCTGCCATCCATATATTCAACCCAAGCTTTTTGAGAGGTATGCCTGAGCCTATCTTGATCTTTGATTGTGTGATTCTTCTTCTCTTGGGTTGGGCTGTTTTCAACATTATCTTGACAGGTGGAAGGTGCTTTACAAAATCGGAGTTCGAAGAGATGGGGTCGGCAAGCTGCCGTCAAAGATTCTTCTTCAACTGATGAATTGGCGCGGCTGCTCAGTAGAGGGGCATGTTTTGGATGACATGTTTAGCCAGTGCCATGCAGAGTACTAGTACCTTTTACTCCAAGCACTCAGGTGGTTAGGTGGTTGAGTACTTGATTTTGCTGATGAGAGGTTGCATGGAAATCAACTTGTATGAAGGGATCCAGTTCTTGGAGGATTTAGGTGTTGAGACTTTCAGCGTTCCTGAAGGATTTTCTAGTCTGAAATAGTACTACCGTTCCAATGATTTGACACATGAATTTTGTCCTAAAGTCAGAAATTTCTAAGTTTGACCATGTTTCTAGATAAAAATGCTGATATCTAGAATATTGAATAAATGCATTATAAAAATATACTTCATAAAGAATATACTTATGTTCTTTCGATTGATATAGATATTTTTTCTATAAAAACTTGGTCAAGCAGAGAAAATGTTGGCTTAGATAAAACTTATATTTTAGGCTGGGGGAGTAGTCTTTACCTCAATATTTCACTCTAGTTTTTACCTCGATATTTCTTCAACTTTTAGGATTTCTGCATCCTGAATAATTCAAATTTGTGGGAACCTCCTCGCCTAAAAAATGAATTGATGGTACTGCTAATGTTGATGCATTAGCGTTTACAGGAATGCTTACTTTAAACAGTAGAAAACAGAACAAACCGGATAATAGCAAGCATGTATATTACAATTTCGTTTACTGCTTGCACTTGCATTCGACATACATACAAGTTCAGAATACCACTATTGAAGCAATACTTTTGAAAATTATCTTCACCGAGGACGAGCCGACCATGTTGTCCCTAAGTTGCTGGGCTATTGTTTCTTGCTCATTTTTGGTCCTTGGAAACAAGCCAGAGTAGGCAGTGCATCCATTGCCTCGCAATCCTTGCATGGTTCATCATCTTCTTTCAAAACAACAGTTTTCAAGTTTGGTGCTCGATCCATCACCTCACGTACAAATAACATATGTTGCTCCATGAGGGGACTAAAGTTGGTCACATGGAGCTCTCTCAGTTGCCACTTGTTACAGCTTGTGAACCCAGCCACCTTCCAAGAAGGTTTCACTCTTTGAATGACAACACGCTCCCAATTTAGTACCAGACATGGATGTTCAAACACCTGTATCCAAGAACCAATACCTAATATAATTACATAAAGTACATATAGTAGCTAGTATTGCCAGGCGATTCTATTCTGAAATCTATCAAGCGATGATATCAATAACCAGGAAGGAAATACATAAATCTATTCAACTAACAATCGAGACAAAGGGATAAGTAAAATTAGTACCTCAATATCAAATATCTCAACACTCGGAGCAGCTTCAAGGAGATTTATTGTCCATAACAGGTCAAACTCAACATATATGCCATGAATAGACAGCTTCCTTAGCTTGCTGAATGCGGTGCGGAGTTGCTTGCTTTCCGGCAGGATCCAAAGCTGGTCAACAGACAAATAAAGGAAAAAATCAATGAAACATTCCTAGCAATAATAAAGGTAAGCAAATATCTTGATCAAGACATGAAACAGAAAAAAAAAGAGCGTACGTTCCTAATTAACCCCGTAACTTCAAAATTACTATTGATGAAATTAGAAGCATGTCGCACAATCTATACTGAAATAGTATGAAATTACCTTTTTTCCTTGGAAATTTAAGGTCAGGGTATGAAGTTTTGTGGCACCATCTAGAAGCTGGCTTAAACTAAACCCCGAGAGCTCAAGGTCTGCACCACACACAAGGAATAACTCCTTAAGGGACGGGACAGAACCAAAATGCAAGGGGGCCTCCGAGTGCATCCACGCCTCCCAACTGAGCAGCTCTAGTTTGGGAAGGCAGAGCACCTCAAGCCTCCTCAAGTAGGAATAGCGGACTTCAAGAACCCTAAGAACCGAATTTGGCGCATCTACCTGCCACACCGAGCAGTCGCCGACATCATAGTGTTCCAGACTAAGGTGCTGCAGCTGCTTGCAGCAATCAAATATGATGTTATGTATATCCCCCTCAGCAAAGCGCAGGTTGTAAAGCTGGAGCCTTGTGAGGCAAGGAAGTATATTAGGATAAGCGCTGAAGAACCCGTCCACGTCCCGTGCTTTCCGTAGCATATTCGCACCTTTGCAATCGTAATCCTTGTCGTCCGCAAGACCGCAATGGTGAGGTCCAGTTCTTTTACCATGCCGTTGTCAATGGCGTCACGGACAAGTGGGCCAATGTCATGCGAGTAATTGCCCACCAGGTAGATCTCAAGGGATATTCTTGAGATTCTGCTGCTGTGTTTGATGCGCAAGAAACTCCTAGCAGCTCTCGTCAGTGATGCCATTGCCTGATCTATGTGTTGCCATGGTATTTGAGAATAAAAATATATCTGCTGCCCAGCAGCAACAGGGTAATCCGGGCATGGGGCGGGTAGGAAATCCCTGACATGGAGGTCAAGGTCGAGGAGCAGCCATGGCAGGCTCCTCCAGCGCGTCGACAGAGCGCTGGTCTTTGCCGCCGTTGCAAGGTCCACCCTCCCCAAGATGGAGAGCAGGATGTCATCAGTCAGGGCGCCCAGCCTATCTTCCCCTTGTGGCATCTGCGACAAGACGAGATCATCCATGAATATTTGATTTGATTTTTTATTTTTGCGGTAGAAACTTTCAATCTATTTATCATCTGTCATGAATATTTGATTTGAATTGAAACCACAAAAGAAGATAAGCTAGCAAGAGCTCACACAGCGGTGGCACACATTATTCTGCTCCATGGACGATACCGGTTTTGCGCACATCTAGATGTGCCCTAAGTATTGCACATCTAAGTCCTATGGCATTGATATTGCATAGAGATCCGTGCAGCTATTTTTCTTTTGCTTTTTCTTTTCATTTTTATATTTGATTGAGTCATTTAGAGGTGAAATAACTCGGGCATAATGATAATAATATGCTCGGAGCCGAGGACACGGTGAATCATGTATGTGCAGCCTCCATGGCAATACAGGGGCGGCAGATCTAGATGTATGTCCGACCTATTGGGATTGATTGATTTAAGTCCAACAACCTAGCTGTGTTGCATGAGAAGACGACGAGCTGCTCTGTCACACCCCCACCTAATACAGGGTGGTGTATGACAGGTCAGGTCTACCCTGTTGCCATGTGGACTGAGTAGTAGGTGTGTGCGTGTGTGTGTGTGTGGTGCTTATCTACCCAACCCTCTGGTCTGTACTAATCCATCGAATGGAAAAGAGATGAACTGAGCTCAGCTCCTTCGTCCTCCTTCGGTCAACCCCGTACTTGCTCGCGAGTTCTCCTGTGATTCTCTAGCTGCTGCTAGGGACATCACATGCTCGTACCTCAAAGGAAGGAAGTCCCGACAGGAAGAAGGGGAACGACGATGGCGGCGGTGAGGATAGAGACCGGATTGTGGCGTCAGCGGCGCCGTTGATAGAGGCGGGATTGCGTCGGCGTCAGTGGCGCGCGTGTAGGACCTTGAAGTAGATGTGTCTAGAGGGGGGGTGATTAGACACTTAGTGCTAAAGTTGCAATTTTTAGGCCTTTTTGGTTTGAGTGGAGTTTTAGGCACAATTTCAACATACACAATACATATCAAGCAAGCATGCAAAGAGTATATGAGCAGCGGAATGTAAAGCATGCAACTTGCAAGAATGTAAGGGGAAGGGTTTGGAGAATTCAAACGCAATTAGAGACACGGATTCTTTTCCTGTGGTTCGGATAGGTGGTGCTATCCTACATCCACGTTGATGGAGACTTCAACCCACGAAGGGTAACGGTTGCGCGAGTCCACAGAGGGCTCCACCCACGAAGGGTAACGGTTGCGCGAGTCCACGGAGGGCTCCACCCACGAAGGGTCCACGAAGAAGCAACCACCCACGAAGGGTCCACGAAGATGCAACCTTGTCTATCCCACCATGGCAATCGCCCACGAAGGACTTGCCTCACTAGCGGTAGATCTTCACGAAGTAGGCGATCTCCTTGCTCTTACAAACTCCTTGGTTCAACACCACAATCTTGTCGGAGGCTCCCAAGTAACACCTAGCCAATCTAGGAGACACCACTCTCCAAGAAGTAACAAATGGTGTGTTGATGATGAACTCCTTGCTCCTGTGCTTCAAATGATAGTCTCCCCAACACTCAACTCTCTCTCATAGGATTTGGATCTAGTGGAAAGAAGGTTTGAGTGGAAAGCAACTTGGGGAAAGCTAGAGATCAAGATTCATATGGTAGGAATGGAATATCTTGGCCTCAACACATGAGTAGGTAGTTCTCTCTCAAAAATAGGATGCTGGAAGTGTAGGCTTAGTCTGATGGCTCTCTCCACGAATGAAGAGGAGGTGGAGGGGTATATATAGCCTCCATACAAAATCCAACCGTTACACACAGTTTTCCAATCTCGATGGGACCGAATCAACAAACTCGGTCGGACTGAAAAGGTAAACCTAGTGACTGTTAGAGATTTTCGGTGGGACTGACATGCAACTCGGTAGGACCGATATGGTTAGGGTTTGGGCATAACGTAATCTCGGTGAGACCGATTACACAAACTCGGTGAGACCGAGTTTGGTAATAAGCTAACCAGAGAGTTGGTCAGGTAAACTCGGTGGGACCGATTTGCTCTTTCGGTGAGACCGAAAAGTTACAAAAAGGAAACACTGAATTTTCATTGCAATCTCGGTGGGACCGATCCGCTCTTTCGGTGAGACCGAAAAGTTA